>NC_081182.1:36538740-36838740 GCF_029867415.1 Vicia villosa | reverse complement strand
AGTTGGTTGAAAACCTAAGGATATTTGCCCAACATGAGTCCTCTTAGAATAATCCCTCATCGTTTGTCGTGGTGGATTAGCCATCTTTTCTCCTAGATGTTCCTTAGCTTGAAATGCTTTTCATTTTGCTTTCCGAATTGCCCGTGCTGTTCTTTCAATTTATGAATCAAATGGTAATGTCAAACTTGAACCTCACATGAACAAACAAATAATACCTCAGTAGCATTGCACCAAACAAACTAAATAAGAGTAGGAAACAAAAATTAAAACAAACACTAACAAAAATTAAAATTAAATAAAACATCGTACACAAATTGCCTTATTAAAATTATCAATAATCCCCGACAATCACACCAAAAACTTGATGACTTTCTTAACAAATGTACTAATATGACCGAAGTAGTAAAAATAATTTTGTCTCCGATTTAAATAAGGTAATCATGTGATTTAAAGCAAATATAGGGAATTTTTAGAGTGGTTTTGCGGAAAATTAATTATGTAAAATAAGTTTTATAAAAGATATATAATGAGAAGGCGATTAGATCTTATTCGAATCCCCTAATTTTCTCCTACTGATGAATGTGCATTACTTGAATAGAATTGATTCTATAATTTTACGGCAAATTAACAATACCAGTGTACCCAATTCTTTGGTGGACACACCACTTTAAACGACAACTCAATAATTCATTAAGCAAATTTGAAGTAAAATTAGACGATCTAAGTGCATTAATTCTCTAGTCACAACTTACTATTACTTATCCCTAATTAATTACTAAGTTGAACAATTGCTTTATGACTGATCGGTAGACTTACGATCAATAATCCATACTCATCAAAATTCACTCTACGTGCTTGTCAACACACAAAGAGCATTAAGAATAAAAGCAATTGAATAATAGTTAAAAATTCAAAACATTCAAATAACATCAAACAATCACATGATCGAAGAAAGTACAATTATATTCATCTTCTAAGATCTAATTAAAGAAATCTAGCTTCTCATAGTTAAACAATGAATTACCATGAATTGATATGAACAGTATATGAAAATCAATAAATAAATATGTCTCCAATGACTACAAAGCACTCCAAATTCGTATCGAAAATTCTCTTGTCGTCAATTTCGCGCATCAAAATCAAAACCTTAAGAAGTAGTCTATCTTTTCTATTTAAAGCTGCAAAAAACGTGTCAAGTTTGTGCTTCATTGCGACCACATTGGTTTGTATCGTGATGATGATACTTTATCATCGCAACCACGATGAGAGCGTCGTGGTCGTGAGAAATCCAGGGACAATTTTTTCTTTTTTTCCCTTGCTTTTTCTTCAAAATATTAATAGGTCCGCATAATTTTTTCACTTTGCTATTTGACTCACTTCTTCATCATTTTATCGTGATGGCGATACTTTATCATCGCACCCACGATGAGAGCATAGTGGTCGCGAGAAATCCAAGGACAAATCTTCCTTTTTTCCTTGCTTTTTCTTCAAAATATTTGTAAGTCCGCATTATTTTTTCACTTTGCTATTTAACTTACTTCTTCATCATTTTATCGTGATGATGATACTTTATCATCGCACCCACGATGAGAGCATCGTGGTCACGAGAAATCCAAGGACAAATCTTCCTTTTTTCCTTGCTTTTTCTTCAAAATATTTTTAAGTCCGCATTATTTTTTCACTTTGCTATTTAACTCACTTCTTCATCCTTTTATCGTGATGACAATACTTTATCATCGCACCCACTATGAGAGCATCGTGGTCGCGAGAAATCCATGGACAGATCTTCCTTTTTTCCTTGCTTTTTCTTCAAAATATTTTTAAGTCCTCATTATTTTTTGGGTTAAATAAGTTTTTGGTCCCTATAAATATTGCAGTTTCATTTTTAGTCCTTATTGGATTTTGGCAACGGTTTTAGCTGATTTTGACAACGGTTTTTTTGTAAAAACCGTTGCCTAAAGGCAGGGATGGACTAAAAATGAAAACTGCAATATTTATAGGGACCAAAAATTTATTTAAGCCTTATTTTTTCACTTTGCTATTTGACTCACTTCTTCATCATTTTAGTTCATTTTTAACTGAAAAGTTCCCCGATCCCTGATTTCATCGAAAATACTCACAAATATTACACTATTGTCATCGAATAACAAAGGCAAATGGTTTGGAGGCTTTTCTAAGAGCATTGTAACATGTAATGCGAAAATTGCAGAATTGTGGGGAGTCAATAAGAGCCTTAAGTTTACTTTTGATAGATGCCAAAAAAAAGTTGGAATTACATACTGATGATTTGGGCGACTATAAAAGACAATTCTTCTAATTTGGGCACAAATTGGAGTTTATTTCAACAAATTAAGAATTTGATAGTTTATTTCAACAAATTAAGAATTTGATAGCTCGTGATTGGGAAGTTCGGGTAGAACATGTGCACATAAAAACAAATCTTTGTGCAAATACTTTGGCAAACTTGAGTTTAAATCATGATCTGAGACTGTATTTCTATGAAAATTGTTAATGGGGCTGCTTTAGAAGTCACTAGTCCCCGTGTAACTTTTGTTTAGTGTTATTTTTTTATGCTCAGGTCCTCTATTAAAAAGAATATGAATTATGGTCTGAGAAGATAGTAAATAATACTTCTAGTCTCAATAATGTTTATAAATCATCGGTCAAAAAGACCGTCACATGAACCACGCTAATTAAAAAAAATAAAATAGAAGTTTTCATTTTTCCATAGACAGTGAAATATTAGTAGTTCAGAGCATCTTGGAGAGATGATGGCAAGAGATATACAGGATACAAAACAAGGATACACAGTCCCTTTTTAGTTTTCCAAAACAAATTGCTTGATTGCTTAATTTCTCTTGATTAGAAAGTACATAAAAAAGATTTGCACATAGACAAAATAAGTGGATGCAGAAAAAAGATTCCAAAGAAATTAGAGCCATATCCTACTTACATAATGACCATTGAATATTAAATACACATAAGTGGCTTGTAAGACAAGTTACAAAATCAAAAGCACACTCAAATACATCATTAACCATAACACTATGCTTTCTTTTCATGCAAAGAATATTATCTTAAAAAATGAGTGAGATCTAGAATGAGTATTTTCTTTTCTCATGCCCACAATAAGTGTGTTGTTGAATAAACCCAAAACCCACATTTATTTAAGTAGCAAGTGGAAATCTTATGAGATTAATTCTATAAAAGTGTAATATTTTTCTTGTGGTGGTTAAAGAGTTATCTTTATGTCCTTATGTGGGAAATGAACGTGTTGTCTTTGACCATTTTGTGAAAAGGTTTTTCTTATAATCATAAGGAAACTCTTGATGTTTTTTTCAAAACCTTTTTGTTTGTCCTTGTGACACAAAAGTAAATACAAACTCACATGCTAGTCTCTAGGGCGCCACATGTTCCCATCGTGCCCTCTATCCTTTCCACGCTGGTTTCTCATGGTGCCTTCCACCACTCCACATATCACTCACACAACATCATATATATTGCTTATATAAAGCATCATTAGTCATTCAATAACACATTTTATGACTGGTAGCAAAAGACCGTCCCGTCCCATTTAAGTCTGTATCGCAAAAAAAAAAAAAATTTAAAAAACTTAAATAGGTTTTTATTCTTGTAAATTAGTGTATTTTTTTAATTTTCATCAATATATATATATATATATATATATATATATATATATATATATATATATATTTATCTTGGAAATAATTCATGAGTGTTAAAATTGTTTTTGTTTTAGTCTCTAATGTCAAAATTAAAAAAAAAAAAACCCTATAAATTTTAAAGATTAAAACCAAATAAAATCCGTCTAACAAAAAAAATATAACCGAAAATAAAAGTCACGTAACTTGCATAACAAAACTATTTAAGTTCAAAAAAGAAAATAAAATAGAACATGGTATAATTAGGGATTTTCAAAATAAACCATGAATATAACCGTATTGAAGTTAAAATAATTAAATCGTTATATTTGATTAGTGAACTAAACCATATTGTACAAACAATTTTAAAATCGAACCGAAACTATAACCAAATTGAGCCAAAACTATAATCTAACCAAACCGAAAATGAAAAATACAAAAATAAATTTTAATTTTTTTAATAAAAAAAATCAAAATATTTTAACGGTTGAATTTGTTAATAAAAAATTCGGTTTAGAAAAAATTAACTACAGACAATTTGGTATGCTTCGGAATTTTTAAACGGTATACTAAACCAATAAACATGGTTCAGTTCGATTTTGAGTAAATTGAAACGATTTGGTTCAGTTCGATTTTGAGTAAATTGAAACGATTTGTTTTAGTTCGAGTATATTTTTATTATAATTTTTATTTTTTATTCTAATTTTTACTTTTTGTCCCTCTAACTTTTTTTATTAAATAATCATTTCTATAAAATTAGGAATTTTAATTTTTATCACTTCTACAACTCAACCACCATTTTTACAATTTAACAATTAAATTACCGATAATTTTTAACGATGATTTATTACTAAAGACAAATTTTTACAATTTAACAATTGAATTAGCAATAATTTATATTATTTAACGACTGAATTAATGATAATTTTTTAGCGACAATTTACAATTTAACGACTGAATTTCTAATTTGAGATAGACGATTCTTTAACTAAATTTTTAAAAAAACGAAAAAAAAAAAATACTAACCTAAAAAATAAATGTTTTAAAAATCGGATTGACCCGGCCGGTTGAACCATTTCAACCTTAAACCGTTGTCTAATCCGGTTCGATTTGGACCAATAAACGGTTAGGTCTATAAAATTGCTTCAAGCACAAAAAACTAAAATAACCGTAAAATCGGGACTGGTTTTGATGAGCCAGACGGTTCAAAAAATCAAAGATAATTTTTTTATATTTTACTTCATTTTATTTCTGTATAAATCTAAAAAAATTATAACAAACATTTAAAATTGTATAGATGAAAAATAAAGAATAAAATTGAAAGACACAGGATAATATAAATGTAATAGAAACAAAAGAAATAATTTAATGTTTGTGGACACGGAATAACTTATGTTGGTCTTTAAAGAGATGTGAAAAATTATACTGAAGAATTTGTAGCTATGAGTTAAGCCATTAGGACAAATATATACATATTGGTCCGTAACTAATTTTATGATTTCTTATTGGGTCTTACATTGCATTCTTCTTATTTTGTAAACTTGTTTATTAGTATCATATTTATTTGAGAATTTTATTTTATAAATTATAATATAAATTAATTTTATTAGAATATTTAATAATATATTTATTTATTTTTTTAGTTTAAATTTAATATTCGATTGAATCACAGTTGAACTGGTTGAACCGATTAAATAATAACCCATGTGTTTTAACGTTTCTTTCTCCGATTCGATTTTTAAAACATTACTTTAAACATATAATAAGAGACTAAAATCTTAATCTAATATAAAAAAAAAAAAAAAAAAAAAAAAACACATACGAAATGGACATATCAAGTTAGCTCTTTTTGCCATCCAACATTTTATGGCTAGAGATGAAATGAGAAAGATGGACTAGTCATGGAATAATAATACTGTTAAGACCTTGTCCTTGAATTGGATTGGACCAGTCTATTGACAAAGGTATATAGGTTTATTTTTAGGTACAAAAAGGTGTATAGGTTTTAATCTTGTTTGCCTAAGACAAGGTAGAAAAGGATAAAAGATAATGAATGTGAAAAAAAAGAACAAACCATAAAAAGACAAATATAATAGAGATCGATATAATGGTGGATGGATTCTGAGGTTTATCTGTTTTATATGAGACCTCAAAGAAGATGTAAATGGTCCCTACTTAAAAACAGCTTTTAGAAAAGATTTCAGGTTTTTCATCATTACAAGCACTAGTATTGTCACTGATTTTCTAGTCCTACCCACCCAACTCTTCAACAAAAACAAGAGTACTTGATAATTATAATGGTTTGTAAAATTTATGTCAAGATTGAATATTGTAACAAAATATGCTTCTTAATGGTTGGTTTAGTTTTATAGTAGTAATAATTTTTGCCTTAAATTTTGGGTACTTTTAGAAGAAAAGAATAAAAAATGAGAGAGTGGAGAAAAAGTTGATTGACTTTTACTATTAGAAAACGCAGGCGTTGGTTCTTTTGATAATCGGAGTTACTATTCACAAGACAGACACTGTTGGCTCCACCAAGATGGACTGAAGAACAAGACCCCCGCGTGAGTACTTACTTACTGTAAAATTGTCATTTATATATTTGATTAGACATGTATATATTGTCTTTAGTTGTCTCTTGTTGTATCAGAATAAATATAAAGTTTTAAATTTGTAGTGGAATCTTCAGTAAATTAACTATAGTAAATTGGAAAACATCAAAATTTTAATTTAAAAGATTTAACATTGTTCAGTTTTTATATATTTTTTTGTTCGAGAAGAAAATGCTGATTTACTATACATTTTAATTTAGGTCAAAAAGAAAATGTGGATTTACTTTTTCTTTAGTGAGTGTTGATTTACTATATATTTCAGCTTAAGTCAAATTAAAAAAAAATCTAATTCATATTATATGATTTAAAAAAAAAGGTCATGATGACTAGTTCAATTGGATCAAATAGTCAAATCGAAGAATTGATTTAGCTATTTTATATTTAAAAAATAATTTAAAATGACACAGGAAGAATTTCACTCAATATAATATTTTTTTCTGCTTTTTTTATTTATCAACTCAATATTATTTTATTTTTTAAAATCTTGGTATTCCGTCTTGCGACCGATTAAATTAAGAGGATCAATTTCAGTCCCTAACAAGATTCAAATCTAAGACATTGAGAGGAACACCCTTTCAAAACTCAAACCTCAACCACTAGACCAATCATCGGGGGCCAATATTATGAAATAGGCGGTAAAGTAAGTAAACTCAATCATATTTTTACTAAGTCTTTGATTAAAAAATAGTTGATATTTCATAAATGATAGATGATACATGTTCTGTTGTGAAATTAGAGTTGTTCGATGAACGATTGAGTAGTATTTGTTTCGGTGGATTTGAGCTTTTGATAGTGAAATTGGGTTGATCTGCGAAGTTAATACTATAATGTCCTAGTCAATAAGAGAATAAAAAGTAATGTGAAAGTAAGAATGAAATTAAATACCTAAGAATGATGTGTCTTCTCTTTTAAATAGTTAAATTAAGGGTGGCCAAACGGGCCGCCTGCCCTGTCGCGGTGAAAATCGGAGACCAAGCTATTGATTAATTTGACTTGTAAAACAAGAGTTCAGCATCAAACTTTATTGTTTCCAAGAAAAAGGGGAAAGATCGAACAAAACCCACAAATAAATATGCAAAACAATAAACAAGGCTAAAATCTAAGTAATAAAAGAGATCAAAGGTACATGATAGACTATACAAAGGGAAGGTACTAGCACACTATGTATCTATAGTACTATATAAGAACCTCTTGAAATATTTGTGTAAAAGGCTAAAATTGTTTGTTTGCAAATGATTGGGGAGATGAAAAAAGAAGTTAATTTTATTGTTTTTGTGTTTGGAAAGACATAAAGTCTTATGCCTACGTACCAATGAAGGATCAAAAACTCGTAGTATGGGGTACAAATAACAAAAGGGTTTGTTATGGTTGATTTTAATTGAAAATACATTTTGTCATCTTAAGGAAAATACTCAACTAATCACCCACAAATTATGAGAAGATGGGTCTTTGCATCATCATGAGGGAAAGGCTCCAGCTTGGATATAGAATCAACAAGTATGCCACTAACTCCCTCAATTGAAAAAGAAATCAACATCATTTCAATCAACAAGTATGCTACCTTTACTTTATCATTGGGCCTTTCGTCCTGGGCCTTGTGGGCGGGCCATAATAGTTGCCACACGAGCCCTTGTCTATTTTTTGCAGGATGTGGATTTTTCTTGTATGTTTCAACCTAGTTGTTAGATCCGTGGAGGTGGAGAGCTCTCATGAGGGTCACTATCATTAGGAACAGGCGCATTGAATACTTTTGTTGTAATAGGAAACGTTCTACCAGGAATAACTGTCATTTGTCCCTACGCTAGTTGGTGATGATGTTTCCTCTTCCTTATAGTACTTGAGTATTTTGAACATTTTTCGATGAAATCTCAACCGTTGATGGTGCGCAATGGATCATATGATTTTAAAAGGTGAGGCGTATATAAGAGGTTCTTAAAGCCTAATTTCCCCCTTTTCTGTCATTCATGACACCCAAAAGAATTCCTTTATGCCTTTATCGACATTCTTTCTTGCGAATTTGTTCTCCCAGTTTCTGGTTAGGCTCATACATGATCTTCGCTCATTGGTACTTGACATGCATGAGCAATCGATCCATTATCCTTAAGATAGAGTCAGCGTTTTCTTCTTGCTTTCGCCTCCTTTCTAGGGTTTCCTAGGATGTGAGTTTTTACTACTTTAACTTTTCTTTTGAAATATTTTGTTGTTTTGACACTTTTTATATGGGAATTTGTGATTGAACTTGCTTTCTTATCCCATTTTGTTCATATTAGTCTCTTTTTGCAAATTTTCTAACTATGGAGATTGCGCCAACTATGTTTTGGAAGGAGAAAATAGATATCTCAACCGATTGGGTGGACTAGGAAACATTGGAGATCACCCCTCTTTCGTCTACGAGGATGGCTTAGACTACACTTTGACTGTGGGGCCTTTGTATGACTTGGGAAAATTTTCATCCGATGGACAAAAGAGGATATGTAGTGAACATGACAAGTGTGTCATCCTCTTCAGCGAATGCTTATTTTTTCTTCTGGGCTTTCATCTTCCATTTAATGACTTTGAGATTGGTTTTATGAAACACTTGATTATCACTCCCTTACAACTGCATCCAGTGAGTTGGGTGTTTGTCAAGATTGCTTCATCTTGGTTACTCCCCTTAACAAAGAAGCGCATACGAAAAAATATGTAAAATAGAACCTAAGCCTTTGTATGTGTGAACAAATTTATTTCACAAGTTCTAGAGTCAGGGTCATTTTTTGAAGGGGAGCATACTTTATGTTTACAAGGAGGGGGGTCTATCTCAAGAAAAGCTATACTTGAAAAAGCAACGGATGGCCTTTTACAAGGAGTTTGGTCATGTCAACAGCATTGTCCCTCCTGATTGAACGTTAAGGAAGCGAGTAAAAAGGTTAATTGAGACCCACTGATTAATGGACAATAGAACCGATGGGGAGATGAATTATATCTTTGGTCAATGACATAAGAATCTTATTCTTCGACTACTTTCTTGAATAATTCCTTTTCTTATGTGTCCTTTATTGTTTACGCATATGCGTTGACGAGTGAGGAAGCAATGTCGCAGATTAAAAAAGATTTTTGAGTTATCTTTTTTCTGGTGGGTACTTCGAATACTCTATTTATTGAGGGAGCTTCTACTTCGGCCATTATGATTAGGCTGCCTGTTCGAACTACTCCTTCCTCAAAACAAGTGGAAGATTGGGTTTCACCTGGTGGACGAGGGTGTATGCTCATCGTAGCTTGAGGTTAGGGGAAGTCTGACTCTTAGCTTTGAAATTTGAGAATTTTGGATAGAAATACTGCTTATCGAGCGTCCCCGACTGAAATATGGTGAGGATCATGCATCGGCTTCGATTGGGTTATCTCCTATGCTGCTAGCTCACCCTGGTCCAAGAACGATTAGGGAGTTCCAGTCTTCCATTTCTGATGACAATTATTTTTATTTTTCAACTATTTTGTTCAGTCTCTTTTTTTGTATTTAAAATTCAGTTTAACTTCTTAAATTTTACAAAATGTATCAAGTTAATCTTTTCCATTTAAATTTCACTAATGGCGTTATGTGTCCCATTTAACCGGAAAAATCGGTCACTAAAACTATTTGTTAAGTTTTTTATTCTTGTTATTCATCATCATCATCATCATTTCTCATATTCTATCGGAATTCTAAACCTAAAAAATATCATAAAATCATAACCATGGAATAAATATAAAGTCTGCGCGTACTTTGCACCAATTTGTACCTGGTGCACAATCCCTTTATTCACCTCTCACCAACGAATATGCAGAGCAACATGGTTATGAATAAAAAAAGTGTTAATTTTCTTTATAAAAAAAAAAAACTTGTGCTGGCTTACCTAATCAAGATTACAGATCAACTTTAATACATCTAATTGATTTTGGATGTTGATCCATATCATATGTTTTGAGAGTAATAATCGTATTACGCATTTGCCGCACCAAACCCATATCCCGTTTTGAAACCCTTTTTAGTTTTTAGCACTCTCTCGCGTCTCATCTTTGCAATTCGCTGCTCCACTTTAGCATCCCAAGTTCTCAACCCATCTCACAGTTTCAAACTTTATGACTTTTCTTTCTGATTTGCAATTTAGTGTTTTATTTATTTATTTATGGGTTTTTTTCAATTTGCAGAAAATGTATGTTTTAGGATTCCAAAGTTTTATTTGGTTAAAATTGAATTTTGAGAAAAGGGTTTAATTAGGGCAAGTTTTGAGAAAATTTATGTTTCTGGATTTTTTTTTCATTTTGAAGAAAATTAATGTTTAAGGATTCCATAATCAATGTCAAGATTGAATTGATTCCAGAGTTTTATTGTGAACAGGTTTAAATTAGAGCTTCAACTTTTGAACAACACAAAATTGATCTCACCAGTGACACTAGGTCTTAAGGATTAACTTTGATTAACAGAAAGAACTAATGCGAAGGATCAAAATAGTTTTTTGAAAAGTAAGAGACCAAACTATACTTCGAGTTTAAAATATGAGACAAAAAAGAATATTTAACCTATAATTTAAGAGTCTCTCATCTCCTTGTTAGGAAGTAAAATTAACATATTTTAAAAATAAAATAAAAAACATATTCACAAATTAAACAAATCTTAAAATATGAGTCAACAGGAGAACAAAATTTCCAAGGGTCAATTTTTATGAGTTGGTAAATTGAACTTCTCATTTGAAAAAACTGATGGTGTCTCAAGAGACAGTAAAATCCTACAGCAATTTCAAAAGTAAGATCTAGTGATAAATAAAATAGATCTATAGATCTTGGATATAGGTTGAACAAAAAAAAGGATCTTGGATATGAGGATTCGAGTTCAGGTTCCACTAGTCCTTTTGGAGCAAGGTAAATAGTACAGTATAAATTCATTCGAGTATTTTCTTTCTTTGAATTGAGGCACCATATCCCACCCCCACCCCAAATCCTTTCTAGGGAAAAAAAGAAGTAAAAACTAACAGCAATTAACCAGCCAACTCCAGTTAAAGAGCAAATAGCCAGCAAGTAAAAACACTAGCAAACTAACTGTAAATATTAACAAACAAGCTTCACAAGTTACAAAATTCAATTAAGAGAACGAGGAAAAGAATCTCAGTTTAATGTAGTTTATTACCACAAATACCGTCTTCCTTCCATCGTAAGATTCTTACTTCCTTTCTATGAGACCCAAATATAATGTTGAAAACATGGTGTACAGAAAAGGAAAAAAGAACTTGTATAGAAAACTAAACAAAAATTTACAAGCAGGGCAAAGAATCATTCAACAAATAAAGGGCTCAGACAATCACGATGAGGTATCTGAGTCAGAGGCAGGTTTATGATTGTCAAGTGTTGACAACCCTGAAGGCTGATCAATTCCCTTCCGCGAAGCTTCCCAAAGTTGCTGTTCTATACCCAGCTTCCTCAACTCCAACAAATCTCGCTCAACTAGAAGGAAGCAGAGTAAACAAATGAGTTCATATACAAAACATCCATTTACATCAAAGTAATATATGTTGAACATTTGAGCTGATAACTACACAATTCTCTCTTTGAATTTCCCACATTTACCTACCCAACAATAATATTACAGATTCATAACATATGTTACTTATCTATTTTCTGAATTGAGGCTTAAAGCAAATGTTGTAGATTTAGATAACAAAATGAGAAAACCTGGCCAATTTGGGACTCACACGACCAAATCAGGCACACAGAGAATACAATTGGACATGGACTTGACAAAAATAGCCAACCATTTGACAGCCCGTACTAGCAGACATTTGTTTTTGTTTAGATGTGTCAGAAGTGTCATTAATTCCCATGATTGTCAAGAAATCTAAAATCTAAAATCCAAAATAGAAACCAATAAATAAGCAATACCTAATGTATGAAATGAACCTAGTGAAATTCAGATACAATGTTGTTTTCCATTGGTAGCCAAATATCAAGATATTCAGTATATCTTAGCTCCCTTGTATTAAATAATTAAATGCTATTTGCCTCAAACAGAAATTCATATTCGTGCATATCCAGTGCGAATGAACAATACGGAAATTCTGTCATGCTACATTAATCTTCTATATATTTTTATCGGAAAAAAAAAACATATAAACTGAAAAAGGTAATTAGGATAAATCAAGGTTCTTGGTGTATCCACATATAGAAGCTGTCATTGCAACATTTGCTGCTCATTGTCAAACCGATAGATGGTCAATATAATAAGTAGGGTACTTCAAGTTTAGATCAAATCAAGCCTAAAAATGAAGTTGTTTGACTAATATTTTCATCTGACGTGTTTCATTTCTTGGTGAACTTCGTCCGACCTATTATCGAGAATAACTTTCTAAAATGACATCATAATCAAAGTAGGAAGCTTCTATGGGGGACATATACCAATCAGCACACAACTTAAAAACTATATATATACTAATTTGTTTGCACTCAGGAATTTCAAAGACTGTTCACTTTTAGCTTAAGAACATATTCACACTCTTCAGAACCAGAAAAGAAGAGATAAGAATGATGAGCTTACCATCAACAGCATCATGTGAAGTTGGTGACTGTCCACTGCGGGCAATCCAAAACTGAAGCCTGTCTTCTGCAATATCTTCTTCCACACCATGAAATAAAGCTCTTCTCCAGAAATAAATTAACCACGCCTACAAATATTTGTATTTTATAAATTGGTCATCCAAAAGCCATTATATAGAAGTGTCCACTCAATATTTCATCTCAAGGATTGCAATTAACGACTCAATTTCCTAAGACATAAATCTGACTTCATCAGAAGGATATTCAACAAAGAACACACATTTCTCTAAAATAACTGATTGCTGATTCTAAGGAATACGCCTACACTTGCCACGAGACTAAAGCTAGTAGAAATAGAAATTCTGTAACATTAATTGAAGGACAGGTATTACAATTTCATAGAACTAAAAGCCAAGAATGTAGTGTGCAAAATTTCAGAAGCTTCAAAGAACAAGCAACCAACCTCTTTAAAAAGAACGTCTTCAGCTTCCTCTTCACTTAATTCTGGAGGAAACAGATAACAGAATATTAACATAGTATCATCAGGTGATCTTCCATACACATTACCATTCACAAATGAAGATTATTTGGCAAATGAAACTAAAAATAAAAGCTGACAACTTAACACTTACCAAATGCTTCCAAATATTTGGCATCACCAGGTGATTTGGAATCTGAAAATAAAATTAAAACAAATAAAAAAATATATAATTCAAATCATCTTCTACAAAACCATTCTGCTTTGAAACGGTAACATAACAAATGAAGTTAAGATAATTAATCCATAATAAGCACATTAATAAAAACAAACCAAAACATAACACTCTCATTACTAAAACTCGAAAAGATCACACACATATGACAAACTAGTAAGCTTAATATAGTAAGAAGTGTACCAACTGCAGGTGGAATATTGATAGGCGTCACAGATCAAATGAAAGAGTCAAGAATGACGAAATTGATTAACAAAAAGAGAAGTAGAAAAATAGATTTGAGACAGAGGTAATCATCGTACCTAAAACAGACTGCCGAATCAAATTTGGCCGTCTGTGTTGGGCTAATGCAAGTATAACGGCATCCTCAACCTAAAAAATAATAATTTTGTTTTAATAAAGATAGGAGCTGAAATTCTATAATAGATAAGCATGTGTTCTGGAGACCAGCTCCTTACAATCAGAGGTCTCCCTCTGTACAGAACACAATCAGCAAAACAAACACATATCATTAACTTAAATTATATTCATTAAAAACCTTCAAAGAAGCAAGTTCCCTCAAACCCATCTCAACTGAAAGCATACTCTCTATGTTTCCTTCCCCGGCAAGATCATTCACGTCACGAACAATTTTGCTTCTATCTGAATCATCGGCACCTAGTCCATGCTGTTTAATTAGATATCGATGTAACTAATTTAAGAGATAAATTATTCAAACTTAAGTTTAGACTATCAACTCATGCTCACTTTTGTTCCAAGATTCCTCCTTAGCCTTTTGACCAGCCGAGGTGACAAGTTCAAAAGGAAGAGGAGCTAAAGCGGACCAATGTTCATGCTTGGACTGTGCTATATCTGCACATATGCCTTAAAAAGCATGGAAATAATACACCACAAGAATTATAAGCACTCATTTGAAAGCGGTAATAAATGAACAGACCACTGTAAAATATGCTTCTCATATCTTTGTAAGCCGTGTTTTTTCAGATCAAAGGAAAAACGTTAAGATTGAGATTTTCTTTTTCTGCAAAAAGTAGGGAGCACAGGCAATTTTGTTACCATGTTTTACAGAAAGACCCCAGTAGCGGGCAAGCCAACATCTCTTTAGGACCACTTCCTCCTGAAAAATATAAAAAGATGAATTGAGACAGAAGGAAAAAGTAAATAAATGTTCATTCTCATTTTAATGAAAAATACAGACCATTTCTTCTTGGGTCAAAATCATTCTCTCTGTCATTGTTCGAAGAGCCTTTGCTTCAGCTTCAGCTTCTTGCCGCTGTTCCTCTGCTGCTGCAGCGTCATCTTTTAGGTTCTGAACAAAGAAAATAGAAGCTATAACTTGTACAGAATAATTGATCAGACCAGGTATGTGGTATAACAAAAAAATGAAAAGAAATTTATGCTTCCTTCAAAGCTACCTGAAGTTCGACACGAAGGGCTGTGAGATCCTCATCCCTTTCACTCCGTGTTTGTTTTGCAGCCAAGAGAGCAGCCTGTGACAAAAATATTGAGTACTCCAAGGATATTCTGAGTGAATACACAATATAAAGAATAAAACTGCAACTGGAAACAGAGCTTTAGATACAAAAGCGTCAAGAATATACAGCCAGCTACAAAATCGCCTACGGATTATATTCCTTTACACAAATATGCACACATGCATATTAATAATACTGAATTAAAACTTGAAGAGCTGCTATAGTGGCTTATCAAGCAAAAGTGATCAAATACTTAAACTTCCTATCATCAATAATTTTGTATTTTTGCCACATTGTAAACCCATTACTCTGCATACCTCTCTTTGACGCAAAGCAGCTTCTTTCCTGCAAATATACCAAATAAAAAGCATGACCTATAAGATAAACAAAATAAATAGTTTCAGATCCTACTAGCATATAAGGGAATTTAAAGCTAGGTTACCTGCTCAGCAGTTTGGCTTCCAGGGATACACCTTCGCCAAGAGAAGCAACCTGCCAAAACCAAAATGATCAAGAATCAGGCGTAGTTAACTTCTGATAAACCCATCTCTACTATTCCCACGATGTGATCTCTAACTTCCTAACCCACTAACCTCCTATTGTTTATTTTATCTTGTATACACCTTCCAGACCCTAATTTTATGCTCAGGCTTATGCCTAACAGTTTCAAAGTTAATAAGGAAGAAAAAACATTCACCTGTTTCTCGAGTTCCCGGGATCTGATCTCCACTTCTTGGCGTTTTTCCTCTGCTAGTCTTAGCTGAAGCATAATTAGGTGTTTGCAGTCAACATCATATAACACGAACAAAAACTGATTTTGTTTGGGTGTGAGTAAGCATACCTTTTCAAATAAAGCATCATTCTCTTCTTGTAGCATATCAAGCTGTGATATCAATAAGAATCAGCTTTAAAATCCATAATTTAAGAATTGCGATAAAAAATCTACTAGAACTAACAACCAAATATAAGGATCATCGGATTTAATTTTTGGAGACAAATTGATGCATGTTAATACTATACTTCATCACGGAGTGCAGAAGCTTCACGCTGATCTCCCGTATCTTTGGAGTTAAGTGGCCTTATAGTGATGTCTTGTGGAAACCTGAAATCGTCAACTAATAATTAAAATTCAAAGATTTAGAAAAAAATATTAGCGAATGGCCAACAAAACTACTGTAGTGCAGTCCACATACACACAAAAAGATATAGAAAGATAGATAGATATATGACATCCATGAATAAAACAAAGATTGAGCTCATTCATACAAATAATCAATTGCATGCATGTGCAAAGGTAATGTATGGCCTAATCAAGAATAGATCCCATGCACTCAACCTCCTAATGGAGCTTATTAGAAACATGGAGCAAGATGGTAAGATATTATACCTCTAATATTTGTCCAAATCAAACTAAATAATAGGAGAAACCCACTAACTTTAACTGAGGGTTCGGCATAGACGGCGTGCTAATCCACTTTATTATTTATATAAAATATTTAAAGAACATAGTATTTCGAGATTTCAAATAACTATCCATTACAACAGCCTCCAATCTTTTATATTTTGTTTGGGAGTTAGGAGGGGGAGGTAGGACTTTGAGGTAAAGGACAGAGGAAAGGGAAGCATCAGGGGTAATAGCCCACCCACCACCCCCACACCTTGTATAAGGATTGAGGAGTTTACATTTATCATATAACTAATAAGTTAATAACTATAACCGTCCAATATGGGGGAACTCAAACAATGTATTTGGGGAGGGGTTTAGAGGGCTTTGAAAGGTTTGGGAGAATTCTCCAGATCCTTTTCCTCTTTTTTATAATATCTCAAACTAAAAAAGTATTAATCATAAGCATTATTCTTCTCTCCCCTCCAAAAATATATTTTCCCAAACAATGTGAGAAATGTTTTTTTTCCTTCCCCTCCTACCTCCCAAACAAAGTCTAAGGGTAATATTTGAACTATTCAAAGATTGTACAGTAAAACCCTACAAAAGCCAAATATGTTGTGTTATAATCATTATAGAAATTTCAGGTGTTCGTTCATTAGAGGGGGCTGGGGTCGTTAGAGCAAGAAGCCACTGAATTAGTTTAACAAGTGTTTTGCATGCTATGACTAGGTCTTTAAACTAATCAAGAATCAGCTATACCATATTATTAGCTCAACCTGAAAGTGCTACGAAACACAAAAACTCACTGAAAAGATACTAGTTAAGGTGGCAAAATTTGCACAATACCTTTTTTCTCTATTCCTATTGGTAGGAGGATCAATTGGAGGTACAGGCATAGGTGCTCGGATAGTGGATTTGGGAGGTGGCACCACCTGTGCTGAACGAACTGAAACTGCCGGTCTTCCAGCAGATGATGAACGCACTGATTGTGTATGCTCTACAAAGTTCCGACCTAACTAATAAAAACATCAAAATCATATTAGCTCAACAAGAACTTTGCAACATAAATTTTGAATAATTCCTTAATCTAGAAAATCAATCCATGACTCAGATCAGATCTAACTCAATCCCTAATGATTGCATGAATCAACGAAACACCACTAAGTTTAAAATCATATTCGAATACTGATCATTATTTGATTTTCTACATATCAATAAACGAATCCATGCAAACATAAGGTAATTGAATCGGAACATATGTGCATATATGCATAGGGAGCAAGAACAGTGAGAATTACCGCAGGAGAAGGAGATCTATTTGGCCTGGCAATCGAAATCGGAGGGATAACGTTAGCATTAGCAGTAGAACTCCTGTTGCTGGATAACGAAGAATGAGCAGACGCAGGCGGAACGCTGAAACCGAACTCGAGATCGTCGTCCTCATCATCATCGTCGTCAACAGTTCGAGTCGCCATGGCGCGAGCAAGGCGCTGCGCGGCGGCTTTAGCCGCCACGTTTTGGGTGCGCTTGATGGTGGAGATGCCGGTAGAAGTAGGACCGAGGCGCGACTGATGATGCGCCGGCGACATCACCGGCGATGATGAGCCGGTGCTGCTGGAATTCTCGCTCCACTGCCGCGTGTATACTGGACTATCGGTTCTCCTCCGGTCCATGACGGTGAGGAATCTATAGAGAAGACTTCGCGGAGACTATGCTAGATTTTCTCGAGAAAATCGAAGGAAAATTGAGTCGGAAAGTTTTTCCGTTGGAATCGTGCGCTGGAATGTAGGACAAAACGACGCCGCTTCTTTTGTAATGTGCTCGCGGAAGAGAAGACTAAAGTCTACGCTTGAGATATACCAATATGTGTCATTTTTCAGAGATTATTAGTAGATCAGATCATTTTTTACCTATAATAATATATTAATATATTAATATTAATAAAGTCATTTACTTTGGTTTGTACAAAAAAAATCATTTACTTTGGCGGCTCGGGAAACGGTGTCGTTTATTCGAAAGTTACATGAGATTTTATACTAATATTAAGAAAATGTTTGTAATACTATTCTTTTAATTAAATTTTTCATACCATTAATAAATAATATTTTTTGTAAAAATTAATAAATAATATTTTGTTGTTTCTTTCTTATTCTTTTCTTTTATCACTAACTCATATTATAATTACACATTAATTACGTTCATTATTAGATAAAAAGGTATTATTTACCCATTATAAAAGGGATGAAGAATAAAAATATAAAAAATATTAATATAAATTTTAAGGATCTTGTTTAATAGTCTTAAATAAAAAATTATAAAAATATATGTATTTAATATATTGAAAAATAAAATATTCTTGTATTAATAAATAATAAATTTATTTTGAAATTGTAAACAATGTTAGTTGGGCATTAATTAGCCAGACACAAAAATTTATTTAGATTATATTTGACTTGACTTATTGTTGTTTTTTAATAAAGTATTTACCAAATAACATTTCTTTAAAAAAAAAAGGTATTGTAACAAGATAGGAAGTTTATCTTGTGTATTAATGAAAGTTAGATATAAAAAAACTTTTCAAAGACTTTTTAAATTAATTTTTCAAAAATCATGTAGGAGATTTTTGGTAATATGAACTATTTTTTATTACTCAACTCATTTTCTATAAAAAAAATTAGATACAATTTCTCAATTGTTTATAATATATTTTAATAAAAATATAACAAATGCATAATTTCTTTTTACACTTATGCAATTTTTTTCTATTTTTACTCAATAAAAAAATATTTAAATATACTTTTTATATTTTGATTAGAAAATAATATAAACAACATCTAAAGAATTGTATCTAAGTTTTCTCTTAAAAACATCTATTATGAAACTAAAAAGTAATAAGAATTACGTGTAAACAAAACAACAACTTCAATTTTATTATTTAGGGTGTGTTTGGATTGGCGGTGGACAGAATTAATTCTAACATAATTGAGTTTGGTAGAATTGATTTTATTAAAATTGAGTTTAGCAAAAATGATTTATATTTGGATACATTTATGTAAAAGTGAGTTGAATAATAAATTACAGTATAAAAATCATCCGAAATCAATTCTAGAGGTAGAAGCTACAAATTTTAGCTTCAAGTAGAATCAATTATGGAGATACAATAAATTCTATTTTTATCTAACCAAACATCTTAAAATCACCCAGAATCAATTCTAGAATTGCTTTTGGCCTTTTCAAAGTTGAACAAACATGTACTTAAACTTTTATTTTTAGCTTTAAAGTAGTTTCTAATACAATAATCAAACGTAGTAGTGAAAGTATTCGTATTATACCTAAGTGAGTGTTTGAATGTAATATTTTAAAAATCAAATTGGTCGATTGGATTGGTTAAACTGAAAATCGAATGGGTTATTGGTATGATATAATTGTTGGATCGGATCGGAAATGCTATTGAACCAGTAAGAACCGACCAAAATTGATAAAAATCAATGAACCAGCAATTTTGAAAAGTCGGCTGATTAAATGCAAATTTTTTTCTCGGACAAAACGATATTGTTTTCATAATTAAAAGAAACAAATTAAAATATAAGTAGGCTTTCTTTAAAACTTATTTGAAACAATTTTTTTTTGTTTGTTTGCAATTAGACTTTGTTCAAAATTTATTTGAATTTGTATTATATACTATTTTGTTGTGTGATGACTATCTTTAGAATTTAAATTTAAAGAATGAACATGTGAAATTATGATATTTTAAAATTTCAAAATTTTATAGGTGTTGTGATATTTCTTAGAGACTGAATTATTCGATTCGACTGATTTAATAAATATATAATTTTGTTATAGAAATCAGTTTATTCAAGACTTATCTGATTTAATTATGCAGTTCGATCAATGATATAGTGGCTCGACCAATGAACTATTGATCCAATATTCTTATCGATTTAATATTCAACTTGATTCTTAAAACTTTGATTGGTTGAGACGGTAAAGGATCTCTTCCGATCAATGTTTTAAGAAGTTTTTTTTTTTTAAAAAAAAAAACTCAAAAGAAAAAGTTATCCAATATTGTCTGTTAATAAATATTTTGTTAAATAATGAAGTCAAAAGATAACAAATAGTATTCTTTTTAATGCTAAATTAACATTTATATTTCACTATTGACCACCTTGATTAAAATTATAACACAAGAGAAGTAAATAGACATCCATCATTGTATTGTACCAAATGATTTCTTTTAAGCGATGAAAACAAGACTCCCTCCACTTCCTCTTGACCACTCAATAAGCACCAAACTCATGACAATTTTCTACTTGCCACAATTATGTCTGTAACCTACTACTAAAAGCAACCAAAGTTTATCAACTATAATTGAGGGAGGAAATTGCTTAACTAGAAATGAACTGCATGTTGTAACCCAAAAAAAAAAGAAAAAAGAAATGAACTATATGTTAGAGAGTGAGAGAGACATGAAGTGATTGAGAAGAATGTTTATGTTATATAAGAATATTTACACAGTACTGTATCATTTTTTTAGTAATGATTAATCGTGATTTTTCTCATGCTATGAAATTTTTTTATATATCATATTATTTTGTTGTGATTGGTTTCTTTAAATCAAAATATCCAACAACCTGTATCATAGCTTTTTTGTTTGATCTAGATATAGATTTTCTTAGTTTGTTCTAGAAAAAAATTGGTTAGAAAAGATTTGATCTTAAATGTATCACGGTTTAAATGATGAATATATCTACATCATTTGTGTTGTGAAATTAAAAATTTCAATGCGAATTTTGACATACAAAGAACAATACATTAAATAAAATAAATAGTCTTAAATAACAATAAATAATAAATTATTAAATTCTGTAAATAAGACCATGAGAAGAAAAGAAAAATAAAAGATAATTACTCGTTAAATTTATTTATCTAATTTGATCGAAACAATTTACTTGGAGAAGAGAGTAACTCTCCTATCAACTATAATTTAAGAGTTGTTATAAGAGATTACAAGATCAGTTATAAGAAAATAATCTTTCAAATTCATAAAAACATCTTCTATTTTCTATTCAAGTGGTTTCTAATGTTGGGAAATAACACAGCTGAAAAAATAAATAAATAAACAAAACACAACCAATAACACAAGAATATAACGTGGAAACTCCAAAACCGGAGAAAAACCACGACCGTTGTCTAAATAGACAATCAGAGAATTATTACTATGTGAAAATTTTACAACACATAGACTTCTCTATTCTCACCCGAATCCCCTAGTGGCTAGTACACGCACACTCTTACAAAACAAATATTTAAACTAAATCTCACAACACTCTAATACAAGAGCATAAGAGAACAAAGAAAATCAAATATAAGCTTAAAGTGCTTTTTAACTAGTGTATCTAAAAGCAAAGAACTTAGGTCCAATATATAGTCTTGGTCTCCCCCTTGCTTCACCACACTACGCAATATGGGACTTCTCAAATAGCTACTTTTTAACTTCCTTCTTTATTTAAGAATTTAGGCAACATTATACATACAATCAACCCCAACAATCTCCACCTTGATTGTAATGGTCTTCAATCTTCATTGTCTACATCGACAATCATAATTCTCATTGTCTATACCGATAAATCAAATTATCACACTCCACCATAAAGAGTACACTACACTTGAAACTATGATCCCAAGAATTTTTCTTCACGTTGAAACCTTGCTGAAAGATTATGGTGCAACTCCCATGTTGGCTTTTAGGAAGTTCTTCAGCCATCGACACATCTCACCACACACCTTGCATCAATGCCAACCAATGCCTGTGTGTTGTTCTGAATCCGCCAGCAATAATTTGTCCTTTTGTATGGTATAGCAAAAATACCATAAGGATACACCTTATCTTCTAAAAAGGATCCTCATCATCTCCCAAAACAAGGGAGACGTTGCTAGCACTTGCCTCAGAGTCTTTTTCAGATACTGCTCCACCTGGACAATTTCTCTTTAAATGCCCAGACTTTCTACACTTCCAGCACACCATATTATTTGCATGGATCTTCTTCCCATTAGCCCCACTTCTAGTTAGCAACGCCGAGTTTGATGAAGTACTTTCATCACTTTTCATCCTCCTTTCTTCAGAAATAATTTTTGTTGCAACTTCTTCAAAACTCAACTTTTCTTTCCCATACATCAAAATAGGTTTGAGATGAATATAAGAAGGTGGAAGGGACAAAATAAGCCTTAACGCTTTATCTACATCATCAATCTCAACTTTAATAGATTCAAGCTCAAAAATAATATTATTCAAAGTACTAAGATGATCAGAGATTTTTGTACCCTCATCCATGCGCAAAGTGTGGAATTGCTCCTTTAGCAACAAACGATTTGAGATGTCCTTTGCCTGATATAACCCTTCGAGCCTTTCCCAAAGTTCCTTGGTTGATGACAGATTATGCACATTCGCAAGAACATTCTTTTCCAAACATAAACGAATTGCACTTGCAGCTCTCAAATCTAGTTCCTCTCACTTGTCAGCCTCCATGTTGGAAGTGTTTCCTTTTAGCGCCTTGTATAATCCAGATTGTATCATCACATCCTTGACTTGTACTTTCCACAGGCCAAAGTTGATTCTTCCATCAAACTTCTCTATGTCAAACTTCATAGCACTTGAATAAGACATAGTAGTTATGCGCAGACTACAAACCGTGCACCAGGTAGGTTCCCAGGAAAGAGAGGTGGGTCACAACGGACACGCTTAAATACCAAGTCTTTCCTTAGCCAGAACCTCCCTAAACAACACTTTCACAGTACCACCCCTTCTTCAGTACCTTCACAATATCACAATTCTTTTCTTATGTGGAAGATCAGACAATGCTACAACCACAGAGAATACTAAGAATTGTGATATCTCATCGAGCCGAAGCTCTGATACCACTGTTGGGAAATAACACAACTGAAGAAAAAAATATAAACAAAACACAACCAATAACACAAGAATATAACGTGGAAACTCCAGAACCGGAGAAAAACCACGATCGTTGTCTAAATAGACAACCAGAGAATTATTACTATTGTGAAAATTTTACAACACATAGACTTCTCTACTCTCACCCCAATCCCCTAGTACACCCACACTCTTACAAAGCAAATATTTAAACTAAATCTCAGAACACTCTAATACAAGAGCATAAGAGAACAAAGAAAATCAAATATAAGCTTAAAGTACTTTTTGACTAGTGTAACTAAAAACAAAGAACTTAGGTTCAATATATAGCCTTGGTCTCTCCCTTGCTTCACCACACTAAGCAATGTGAGACTTCTCAAATAGCTACTTTTTAACTTTCTTCTTTATTTAAGAATTTAGGCAACATTAGACATACAATCAACCCCAACATCTAATATCTCAATCACTTAATATATGAAGCACATAAATTCAATGTGTTTAGAAGTGTTTCTCAATACCCTAAAATACACTAAAAGGTCTTCCAATTCTTAAAAAAATGAATTCTAAGAATCCATTATTTTGTCTCTTCAAATTTCTCTCTTTAGAAGACTCCCTACTAAAACTCATATCCAAAAGGGTTAAAAACGCTTTTAATAGGCATCAAGCAAAACATATTGTACTTTCCTGAGACGTAATGTGTTTCCAGAAAAAATGCAAGATGCATTGCGCCTTCTACATGCGTTCCTTCCAACATTGTGCGTTCTTGCGAATTTTTTTATGAGATTTTGAAGTAAACACCATAAATTCTTCACCTTGACTTTAAAACTTAGGGTGATGCCAATTTGCCGCTCTTTCAAACCTTGAATCATTCTTCAATGAACTTAATCAAGTCCAAGCAATGTTGAAACCTTAATATAAGAAATGATTTGGTTAATCTATATGTTGAATTCTTCTTCTTCTCCTTGAAGATCCACTTGCATACAAACACCCTTTGTTTCTCACGCAGTCGCACAAGCACTTAAGCATGGTTCTTCATCAGTGAATGCATCTCATCATTAATCGTCTCCAACCATTTTTTACTCTATTTATTTTCGAATGTCTCCCTGAAGATTTTTGGTTTTGAGTCTTGCAACCTTTCAGCTAGGGATGGCAAAATGGCCCGCCAGGTCGGCCCGCGCACCCGCCAAAAATGGTGGGTTGCGTTTGGATTTTGGGTCCGCCACCCACCAAAGCCCGTCGCCTGCCAAAGCTCACCCTGCCTATTTGTTCAGCCTATCTCGTCTTAAACCCGCACTTTTTTAGTTAATTCTAGTAATTCCTATTCTTGATAGTTTTATTTCATAGATTTATTTAAAATTTGTTAAAAAGATGCTTTATAAAAATTGTTCTAAAAAATAAGTGAAAAATCTAATTGAAAGGTAAAAAAAACTTATTAATCTATTAAATAAAAATAAATAAATAAATAAATAGGCGGGCAAGCCTACCACACGCCAACCAGCCACTTTGGCGGGGCAGACTAGAATTTTATGCCCATTTTCACTTGGCAGGCTTGCCCACTCCGCTCTTTTTGATAGCGCGCTACATACAACAAAAGCTGTATTAAACAACTGTGTATGTCTTTTAATAAAATAAAAAATACAGCAGTAGAATAACAACAACAACAACAACAAGATTCAAACTCATGATCATGCGTCATTTTTCACCCCGGTTGAAAGTTCCAACTGTGGTAAAAATTGGCTTAAAAATAAATAATTAAAAAACTTTAGGTGTTAGGATTCGAATTCATGACCAGCCACTACGTTTCACTACGGTTGAAAGTTTCAACCGTGGTAAAAAGTGGCTTAAAAATGAAAATAAAAGAAAAGCGCCTAATTGAATAAATTCTACCATGGTGGATCCTTTGGTTGTGGTGAAATGATGTTACGAAAGATACTTTTTATAGTAGTAATGACATCAATAAAAAAATTAATCTGCCAAAAAATGTAAGCAAAATCACAAGAAGAAGAAGAAAATAAAAGACAAGTACACATTGAATTTGTTTAATCCAGTTTGATCAAACTAATCTACTCTAGGAAAGAGAACAACTTTCTAACCTACTATAATTCAAGAGTTGTTATAAGAGATTGCAAGATGAGTTATAAGAAAATAATTTTCCAAGTTCATAAGAATATTTTCTATTTTCTACCAAAGTGTTATTCAATCTATCCTTCGATAAATATATGAATCATACAAATCCAATGTGTTTAGAAGTGTTTCTCAATCCCCTTAGATGCCTTTAAAAATCTTCCAAATCTTAGAACAAATAATCCTAAGAATCTATCTCTTTCTCTTCTTAAAGGTGTGTTTGGTAGAGTAGAAGTAGAAAAGAGAGAAATAGGTGAGAGAGAAGTTGAAGAGAGATTGATAACTTCTTATGTTTGGGATGAAGAGAAACTAGAAAGAGAGATTAAAAAAGAGTGGGTCCCACAACTTTTGTATTTCTCTTCAATTATGAAGAGAAAGTGAGAAAAACCAAATTAATAGAAGGAAGTGACTATTTTGCCCATTAAATTATAAATATATTTTTAAATGTTATTTATCATAAGACATTATAGTACTTTAAAAATATGAACAATTCTTTCTTCTCTATTTCTTCTCTCTTTCTCTTAAACCAAACATTAATATCTCAGATCTACTTTATTTCTCATCTTTTTTTCTCTTCTTATACTCTCTTATTTATTTCTCTCTTCACAACTTCTCTTCCAAATCAAACACATCCTAAACTTCTCTCTCCCTTAGATGCCCCTTTAAGTGTTTCTTTATGAACACGCAATGTTCCTGCCAAATGCAGTTTGTTCTTGCAAACTTTTTTTTTTTAGATTTTGAAGTTAACACCACATATAAAAAAAAAAGTCAAATTTTACTTGTAAAAAATTCAAACCAAAGATGCAAAGAGTCTAGTTCTTTTAATACCTAAATTATATATTAGCACATGATATTTACTAACATTGATGCAAGATGTGTGTGAGAATATATCAATGATTAAAAAACTTTATGTCAATATAAAAGTTGCTCCTTGAATTTTCAAATGAATTTCTAATACGTGAAAATTATTAGAGTGACTTAACTTAAATGAAATATATTTTTTACAATAAGGAATGATTATTCTTTTGAATTATGATTATGGTTGAAGATATAATGTAATATTCTTTAAATGATTTAGTTTAAAATTGAATTTCAAAATAGTGAAATGTAACAGTTTTTTTGAATTATAATTAGCACGGTAAACAAATGAATACACAATTTTTTAAATAAATATGGAGATTGTTGAAATTGGTTAAAATGATATATATTGAAAAAATATCGCATGGTTTAGTATGGTAAAGGAATAGAAATATCAATACATATATGAGTTTTAATGAAGTAACGTCCTTGTTGGATTCAAGTTGGGCATGTGACTTTAAGAATGAGTTTGTTAAGCAATTGAAGTGTTATATGATTTTTATAGTGTATCTATAATCTTTATAATGAGTATTTATGAATACCATAATAAGATTGTTCAGATATGATGTTCCAAAATTATGAATGATGGTGACTGCTGGGTGCTAATCATCGTGTTGTTAGCGACTTAATTGATACTAATTCGGTGAAACTGACTAGGATTGCCAACATTGTATAGTGATATGTCTCATTCATCTATTCAAAATTTTATCTTTATAAAAAGAAAATATATACATATGTGAATGTGATTGTATTTATGTATGATATTCCAAAAGTGTGATCAACTATTAGAAAACTTTTTGATTGGGCACTGCCGCAACAGTACTCCACATATGGAAAAGAAAACGTAAAGCAAAAAATTCTACAATAGACAAAAATTAGACAATGGTTAAAGAACTGATTATCAGAAACAAGAATAATTATCTAAACATTTTTCATCGAGAGATGAGAATCAACACACAAATGATGTGTTTGCTATGAGGATTTATTTATCGAATAGAGAAGAATGATTAATTTTGGTGGTCCTAACAACTTTATCTTCCTTTGCTGCTATACAAAGAAGGTCCCAAGACCAAGAGATACCATTTTTTTGCCATTTCCTTTTTTGCCACCGTCTTCCGCTTTTTCTCAGATTCTATGGTTTAAGTCATCATTTATCTTCACCGCTCCACCTCTTACACAAGAGAACCTATAGTTCTTCTAACGGTTGAGAAATGACCGCATAACTTCCCTTTATGTAAACTCAAAATTGATACTAAGCTGAGCAAAACTGAAGAGAATATAATAATAAAATCACAACAAAAAATTTTACATGAAAAAAAATTTCATTGTGAAAAAAAACTACCAAATTTAGTCTCTACTAAAATATATCTACTATAACAAAGTGAGATGTATCTCTTAATCTCATCTGACTAGGATGATATGCAATATTTCTTAACTCTTATCAAACTTTGATGGAAACAAAACTCGGTATCTTTCAAAAAAGATTGTTAGTGTAGAATCTTGTTTTACATGTTATTAATCAATGAAACACTCTTAAATAGGAATATGTTTTTTATGATAACAACTAGGTTTCAATAAAAATAATTAAAGTAAAGTATAAAGCG
This sequence comes from Vicia villosa, assembly GCF_029867415.1. NCBI lineage: Eukaryota > Viridiplantae > Streptophyta > Magnoliopsida > Fabales > Fabaceae > Vicia > Vicia villosa. The sequence continues at coordinate 36,810,837 of NC_081182.1, read as the reverse complement.
GTTAAAGATGCAATCACATCAATAGAGTTTATATAATTGATTCTTTGACTTTGATGGATGACACCCAAATGAAATATAACTCAAATCTCATCTCAAAGTAAAGTTCAAACAAATGTCTACAAGAAGTATTTGACAAGTCTTGAAGTATGTGAAAGCTCGCCCAAATGCATCTGACTGAATATATATTTTAAAGCATAAGCGCTTTCTCGTAAGTATACGACTAATCACACACAAACAAAATTTTTCAAGCTCATTTTTTCTCAAGAAAATACTCCAAAAAGGCCTTGAAGTCGTGTCAGATGAACGTGGAGCTATAAAAAAAAAAGCTCTAGGCAAATTTTAGTTCTTGTCAATCGATTGGCACCTCACCCAATCAATTGGGTTAGTGCATGTGCCATAAGAGATTAAGACAACATCTTAATGATATGAAACAGCTACATTTTTTTCTTGTCTTTTTAAACTTAATAACCTATTATTTTTAGGCTAAACAATCGATTGACTCATCAATTTTTCCCACAAAAAATTTAATTATTTTGTGTCAACCTTTAGCCTATAAATAAAGATCACTTCCCATATATTTTCACATTTAGAAACGTGAGCCTTAATTCGTCACTCCTCTCTCTCTCTCTCTAAAAACATTTCTTCTAATTTCTCTCACTAAAGTTTAGCCGTAGTGCTTTCGAAAAAATTGTTTTGCAAGTGAGACAATTATAATTTTGGAAGGGTAGATTTATAATTTCACCAATGGAGTTTATTTTTACCCTGGTTGAAAAATTCATCCATTTAGAGATTATTTATTTGGGTTCGAAAGTTAAAAATTTGGTTTTGGAAATTTAGTTACCAAGTCGCCGGTTCGGTTCGAAGACTTAGCCCATTCAAAAGTCTTCATTTGGTTCAAGCTCAGTCCGGTATTAAAAGTTTATTAAGGTTAGAGATCAGCCCGGTATAAAATCTCCTAGGTTCTTAGTAAGTCCGGTATAAAACCATGGTCATGTTCGAGAGCTCAGCCATGTATTAAAATCTCTCCCAGGTTCAAGACCAACCCGTGTAAAATCTTGGTTTGAAGCTTAAAAATTAATCACTCCAAGTTTCTTGTGGAAAGAAGACTAACCGCTTAATTCTATTGTTTAGAAGGAAGACTCACTGTTTCTCTCCTTGTGTGTTGTTTGGTTGAAAGTTAGCGTCAAACTTCATTTTCCTTGTATAAGGGGGTTTGAGAGTTCAACCTACTCAAAACTCTTAAGTTTTCTTGGATACTCTCAAGATCAAATTTCAAGGACATGACTAAGAATTTTTTGATTGAACTTGTATAATTCTTGATGTCTTCTCTCTTCCATTAACTTTTATCTTCCGTAATTTAAATTTCTCCCGCTTATTTCAAAAAACTTTTACAAAATATTTTTAAATTATGAAATTAACTCTAAAAGTTTTTCAAAATCAAAGTTTTCGAAAACACACAATTCACCCCCTCTCTTGTGTGTGAAGTCACATGTCGAACAAGTGGCATTAGAGCCTAAATCCTGTTTAAGGACTAATCATCTCAGGAGGAAGATGACTTCCAACACATCTCTAAAGGGACCATTCCTAAATACACCACCACCTTTTAATAGTAGTATGTTTGAACTATGGTAAGCTAGGTTTAAAATCTTTATTCAAAGTAATAATTATGAATTATGGGAGACTATAATCAATGATATGTTTATCTCTACTTACCAAGTAAATGGAAAAGTAGTAGATAAAATCGATTCCCTTTGGACCGAAGAAGAAAAGAGAAAGTTTGACATAGATTTCAAAACTAAAAGATTTATAGTAATGTCACTAGATGATAGTAAATTCCTATATATTATAATTTCAAAACCGCCAAGAAAATGTGGAATACTTTTTAAATGATATATGAAGTTTATTCAAGTATCAAGTAAGAGGAGATGAACACAAGAGACAATAAAGATACAAATACCAGTTTTAAATCCTTTTCAAAATTTATAAATATTATAAATTATATTGCAACGTTTGTCGCTAACCAATGTCTAAGAATTGAAAATTGAAATTTTAATTCAATCCTTAATTTAAGAGATGATAGCCTTCATAAATTTCAGGGTAAGAAAAAAGAGGGAAATCATAGAAAAGTTTATTGAATTAGTTCAATTACTTAAAGATGAATGTGTAAGCTCAAAAACAAATCACCAACTTCATCAAACTTCTATCAAACAACTCCAATAGTTTCCTTTGAAAGAACATACTTAATAGTTGAACGATCTTCGGAAGATTCATTATCAAATGAAGGAATCTTATGTACAAGAAACTGCAAAGAAGAAGTATCTTCCAGTGGAGTCTTCAATAAAAGAAAAGGAGAAGAAACAACAACCTTAAGGAGAAAGACATAAGGATCTTCTTCCAACTAAGAAGATGAAGTTTTCTTAAAGATATTCTATGAAGAAGTTGATGTTGAGGTAACTAAACCATCTTCCAAGCAATTGCTTAAAAATGGTGCTAAGTTAGTTAAAGAGAACGATAAACTTTGAAAATGCAACTTAAACTTCAAAAAGTATTTATGATCTATTGAAATGTTGAAGTATACCTTTGTTGATGAAGAGAAAGAAAATATATTTTGATATTGCCAAAAATCAAAAAGCCGAAAAGCATCAAGAATGTTTTGTTTGGATGGTTCGCAAATTTTAGATTTGACAGATTCAGTTTGCTGATCTGTTATTTAATATTAAAATATTGGATATATATTAATTTAGAAATAGTCTAAATTAATATAAAATATATTATAAGATATTTATAATATTTTATTCTAATAACTAATGGGTTGTGTTTTGGCTTTGTATATTGGATTTTAGTAATTATAAATATGTATCTTTAGTGTTTTACAGTGCGACAATCTTAAAGTTTATAGTCAAAAGGTAGAACAAAGGGTTTAAAGTTTTCTCAAGAAAAACTTAAAACAGCAAGAGTTTTGGAAAACCTTTGAATTTAGACAATCTTTCAATTTTTTTTTTTTATATTTTCTTGTTTATTAATTTTTTTTTTTAAATCTTAGTATCCGACCTTGCAACCGACTAATTATTATTGTTAAAAGTCTTTTATTTTAATTGTTATTGTTCTTTGTCTCGCTCCTTGTAAAAAAACATTTTTAATACACATATTTGATAAAATCAACAACCTTATCTACTTTAAGGCATTTTTATTGGGAGTGAACAATAAAAAACGAAAATATGTAAGTTAACTATAGTTGATTTAAATATTTTTATTATTTTAATGGCAGTTACTTGTAAATAACTCAAACTTAACTTACATATTTATATTTATTTAATTATAATTAGTTTTAATTAAAATTTAATATTAAGCTAACTATTTTAATTGAAATGCATAGAAATATTAATTATCAAAGTTGTACACAATTTGTTATAATAATATTTTTTAATAAAATTTAATTTGAAATATATTGACGGTGTAAAGAAATTTTACACCGTCAGTAAGTCAGTAAATCTCAACCGTTAATTTATTAAATTTAATTTTTATTAAAGTAATTCATTTGAATTGATGTAGTGATGGTGTGTAAAAAAATTTACACTTACAATGCATACCTACTAATCTCTTTTTAATATTATAAATGATACAAAATATTCAATAATAATACATAAAAAATTATATTTAGTTAAAATACAAAATATATCAAAGATTAGCTTTCATTATTTTCATGGCCACCTAACACAAAATCCGCCTCCCTCCGATCAATGATCATTTCACACATTCTAACTTCTCTCCCATGAAGAATACTTAAATAAGAATTTAATATATAAGTGCATCTTTGATTCCAATTTTTAATATGTCAAGATGACTTAAAATGATATTCAAAATCTTTGTTTGGATTGATGGAATCGGATGGAGCGGAGCGGAATGGAATAAAATGATATTCCGTTGTTTGGATAATTTAAAAACGGATGGAGCGGAGCGGAAAGGAGTGGTATGGATTCCATTCCATTCCATCACTTACCACCATATTCCTTCCCCTCCGATTTGGGCGGAATGAATAATTTGTCTTATTCCGTTCTAAAATTTCCAAACAATAGAATGGTACATTCATTCCGCTCCGTTCCACTCCGCTCCATTCCATTCCACTCCGTTCATTTCGTGATATCCAAACATACCCTAAAGAACTGCAAAATTAATTGACATTTAAAAAAGTTTTAGATAAAATTGACTCTAACTTAAGGCAAGACAATTTTTGACTCCTAAAGAAATTAAAACATTCAGATTTACTTTTCATCTCATTTTTTCAAATATGTAACAAATAAAAAAATCACTTTAAATGAAAATCATTGTTAATTAGAATTAATTTCCCAACCCAACAAAATTCACACTACTACATAAATTTGTGGAGAAAATGATATTAAATAGTTAAATAATCAAATTAATAATATTTTAAATTCATAGTGTTACACTATAAAAAAGCCAGCTAACACTTACCACAAAAATTTCTATTAAACACTGGTTAATCATGAGAACAAAAAAAATGTTAATATATCTATGAGGATGAAGAAGATATTTAGCTACTTAATAGTTTATCTTTCATGCATTCTACTTTCTCTTCAGAATGACAACAATACTTCCCAACAGCTCTGCAACAAACCTATTCTTCCTCTAAAATGATAATGAGGTATAACATTACAAAACAAAACTGGAGATGAAGGTTTTTAGGATGGGAAGCAGTTCTTTTTTCAATAATATGATCTTCTCTCCCATTTTCCATTTGGCTATGTAGCTTGTGAGTTAAATCCATTGGATACCAGAGCAGGGTAAATACGATTCCAAGTGGTAACGGAAAAATAAATGGACGATAATTTCCGCAAGTACCTCTAAGAGCTGAAGTTACACCTTCCACCAATATACTGGGATTATGATCAGATTTCCCTTTGACAGAATGCTTATTTCATGAAGCGTCTCTCATGATTTTCTAAAAAACCTTCAAACTAGCCTCCCTGTGAAACCCGGCTATTTATTAATGTCTGATCCTGATCTTGGTGAAGCGGGAACACAGTATCAAATACAATTCTTGCAAAAACGTGTCTTATTTCTTGTATATTACCATTAGCTAAGGCTTCATAATCAATTCTCATGCCTTGCTTTGACAGGGATTTCTTATCAGCACTCCTTTTCACACATTCGAAAATGCTGAATGCTTTTACGTACAATCCTAATGGAATGAACACCTGTCAAATTGACATAAAGATTCAGAACATAAATCAAGAAATACTCAAGAACATCAAGGTAAATGATGTAAGTGTGAGTGCTCTTTCACTGTGAATCATACCAACGGTAATTTTCACACTCTCTCTACATGTTTTACACATCAATGTGAGGTCTAACTATTGATGAGGATAACCAATGTTTCAATTTCATCAGACAATAAATAATAATTCAGGTATATAACATCATCGTGCAATCCATGTACAGGATACATCTTAAAGTATACATATGCAAAACAAGGAAAAAAATGCTCACTAGGTCTGAACGAGGGGCTTGAGGATAGTCAGCCATAGCTTGAGATACAAAATGTTCATCAGTCATTTGCAACAGTGTCCCTCTAACAGACTCTGCAAGATCTTTAACCCCAGTTACCAATGCCTCTGCATCCATACCAGAAGGATCTAATAATTCAGGAAATCTCATATCATGTGGCTTGTTGATCATTCCTGCAATCTTCACTGCTTCCAACAAATTTCCACCATTATGGACTGCAAGGCTAAATGCAGCAACCACCAAGGGGTCCCTTGGTCGATCACTCAATGCTTTATGTAGTGCTAGGATCCCAAACCTGTAAGCATAGATTTAGTAATGAACTTTCCTTTGTTGACCCACTTGTAATCAACTTGTTAATAGTTTAGTGTGTTCTAAATAACAATGTATATATTTGATGGTAAAATAAATTATATCATGTTCCAGTAAGACTCGGAACAATTTGGATAGAAGATAAACAATGTTTAAAATAAACTATTACGATTGACAAGAGTTGGGAAAGGAGAACTTCAATCATGCTCAAAATTATAATCACTTTTAAGCATTTTCAAAACATGTTTGTTTAAGCTTTTGAAAATAATTCAAATCTTTAAAAAATATTACTATATATAATGATTATAATGAGTGCAATAGATGACAGCGAATATTAAAAAGTGATTTTCTTTATAGTAATTTATAACACAAATTAGCTTCTAGTGCATATAAATCTCTCAAAAATAAATCAATAGACTACAATTTTAATGTAAAAGTCATTTTTTTAATCCAAAACATACGAGTCTCAATTCATGTTTCCAAATACATGCCATCCAAAAACACAGCGATATGATATTCAAAGAAGAAATCTTGACTGCAGTTTTAGTGCAGATTATGAAATTACTCTTGTTCTCCTGGATTTTCTCTTCACAGGGAAGCACGGAAGATAAAGGCAACTTTGTTGCAAAGATCTTACCATAAGCTACTATGACATGGACGGTTTGGAGCGAAAAGCTTATCTAAATTGGAGAAGAGAGACTGCAATGAAATTCCAAAAGATCCATTAAACAATATTTCAATGTGGTGCTAATATGATACATGTATTGAAACAATATCAAAGCAGCAAAAATCATTTTGCCTCGTGTGTTTTTAAGACAAGTAAGAAAGCTTTAACGAATAGGTACTAGGTAGGAATGCAATTGTGCAATCTATTATATACAAAATGGATTAAGCAGGCTTGTGGTAGAGACCGTTAAAAATCAAACAAGAATTAATGTTTTAATAGAAGTGTACCGGGAACTGCCAGTCTAGCATTTGGTTCAACCAGTTCATTTAAAAAAAATCATTCTTATTTTTTTATTAGTCATCAAGTTCAACAATGGTTGAAAGTATGAAGCATGAACACCCCGAATACGACCCCAACACTGGCACGGCGACACGGTAATAATTTGAAAAAATGAATAAAATAAACGTAATCACAAGTGTCAATGCAGGTGTTCAACATTGACATGGACATACCTTTTTTCAGAGGTGTCAGTGCTACATAGGTTGAAACAAATGAACCATGACTGAAAGTCTTACCACTTCAATCTCTGGTCTCAATTAATACTTAATCAAGGTATTGCCAAGAGAAATGGTATTTGGTTTTGGACAACATTTGTCTTATCCGACACAGTACATGTATACTTAAGCAAAAAAAAGAAAATTCATTCTTCGAATCACATCAATAGTAATAAATGATGTATTTTTATATGGTGTCAACTTCTTGATGTTCAAATAACATCACTATTGTTTATATATGTGTGCCTAACTGTATGTTAATGTGTGTACGCACATATGCATGCACATAGGCATATTGCTTGTCCTCAAGTAGTGGAGCAAAAGGAACTTGTCATGTTGCAGTTTATATCATATGCAACAATCATATGAAATGTGGTACTAAACTACTAATGTGGTACAGAATCATATTCATTTCCAAACAATCACGTCTTTTTGAAGCACAACTTCATAGACAGGACTATAAATAAACAAATTACTGGGTTGGTTTATGAAGCATGATCTATTGAATGTTTATTCAGAAAACTTTGCATGTTAAACCCCAATAAGTATTGAAGTTACCACTTACCAAAAGCATATTGGTTCTTTTGCCCCTCCTTCGAAATCCATGATGAGCAAAATAAGCAGCCTGTAATGTTCAGTCTAAGTAAACTTTCATTACACGATTGACTCAAAAACTAAATACAAAATGAACATCTACCTGGAAGGGAAGAAGTATATCTAAAAGTCCATACTTCCATAATAGCCTCAAAGAAGCTTCACCAGAACCATAAGCTAGCATATAGTTTATTTCCATCATGAGCCTAGCCTGAAAAAATTATACAAGAAAAACAATTCAACCAGGAAATTGGTATTATAGTGTCATATATAACAAAACAAAGAATAAGACTAAATACCTTATCAAGTCTTAATATTGAGCAAGACAGACTTTTAATAAAATGAGCTGTTTCCTTAGAAATGCTAAATCCTAAACGAGCAGCAATTCTAATTGCACGTAGAATGCGAGCTGCAGAAAGGAAAAATGAAGTCAAACACAGTAAGCTAATTAAAAGCATGGGCGATTCCAAAATGGTTTACAATTACAGTACATAAAATATAGGAAATCAGGATGAAGCAGTTGATCAATAGAAACTCACCACAATCTTCCCGAAATGAAATATCTGCCGGATTTATAGTTCGTACCTATTCATAGAGAAAAATCAGTAAAGATTCTGCTTGGCAAAAGAAAAAGAAAAAGAAAAATAGTTATTAAGAAATACATGCACACTTTAGATTTTCTAATATCTTCTATTCCTCCCATGTAATCATATACAATTCTTGCATATGGGTCAAGCATCAACCTGCAAGAGCATGAAGTTAGTTAACAACATAATTACAAAGTAAAGTGTGAATTTTAAATCTGTCAGAGGTCACGGAGTAGACAAATTCAAAGTTCCAAGTTGAACGAACAGGTACACAACCCATTAATTGTGAAGTCCCGGTTTAAACAGTTCATCCACCGAAGAAGGTCTTTCTCATCACAACCATTAGGTGATTCTGTATGATGAGAGAATTCCACACCATTCTTGCTTCTAGAAGTGTTAAAACTTGACACCTAATTGGATGGGAGATAAAATAATCAGCATAAACAGCAATACAAGAAAAATGGGACTTAAATAGAAAAATTCAAGCAAGCATTACACTATATAAAGTTCAAACCAAAGCTAAAATTCTTCAAAGATAAACCAAACTATATCAACCTCAATAATGGTACCATCCATGTGAACATGACATATAGGGAAGCGTTTGCCAACTATCTCGCACCAGGAAAATACTTTCATCACCTGCAAATTGAGTCAATGTTTGTCATGAAATCTTACGTAGTATCACTCACTTATGCCAAGCCAAATGCTAATGTAAGAACAACTATAGCCCCTTGTAAGTTGCAACTGCTATTTAATAATTCAGCTCAATCTATAAAGTCCATCAAAGTGAAAACTGCAAGTTCATGAATAATTTAAAAATAAAAGTAAGTTACCTCTTTTAGCTCAGCTGAAGTTATAACATCAAAGTCCTTTGGTGTTTTCTTTAGAACAAGATCACGTACACAACCTCCTACTAGGTATACATCATATCCTACGACAAGAATAAAACAATTTATTGACATTTCGAAAGGATGCACAACAAAAGAATCAACCAAAAGCAGCAAAACATAATTATTCATTAAAAGGTACCATATATATAAGGGGGAAAATGAAATGCGTAAATGACATGATACATGGCATTGCAAACATAATAATGTATGGTGGATCAAACATAATCAAATACATCTTACATTCTTAATGCAAGCAAAGCAAACCTCTATAAATTACTAGGCAGCTGAATATCACTTAGCACTGTTTTGCTTATAAAAACCTAGAAATTTTGGAACCTAATGCTTCATCTATGAAGAGATAAGACCAGTTACAAGGCTATTATTCACCTATCTATTCTCTTAAGCCAAATGATAATGCAATTCAAAAATGGAAAAATTTGAAATACTACTAGCCTAAAATCTAAATAAGAGAAGTATGGAACCATGCTGCTACAATAAGGGGGGAGTTGTTACATTGAATGGAAAGCATAATTACTTTGATTAATGAATTCAATTCTATTGCTTTGTGAAGTCACCCATATATAGTGTAAGAGTACAACAACAACAACCATGTTTTATCCCACTAACTGGGGTCAGCTACAAGGATCAACTTTCGCCATAATGTTCTATCCAAAACCATGCTTCTATCCAAATCGTTAATCTCAAGATCTTTCTTAATAACTCCTCTTATAGTCTTTCTAGATCTTCCTTTTTCTCTAATTGTTTGACTTCTCTCCATCTGATATACTCTCCTTACCATAGAATCTACAGGTCTTCTCTCTACATGTACAAACCACCTAAGCCTATTTTCCGCCATCTTCTCTACTATACAGGGTAAGAGTATAATTGAAAATTTTTAACCACTAACAGAGGTATTTGTCAAAGAAGGTTTTCGTCATAGAAGCATAAACCAAAAGTCCAGTTACATTATGATGAGCACTAAATCAACGTAAATGCTCTTCCTTTCATCTTCCATATATAAAAATTGACACATGAAAAATGATAGGAATTTGTACCTCTTTTCTTGAGGCCATTAAGAACCTTCTTGGTAGTGACACCAATCGATGAATTATGAATTCCAAGCTCTTTGGAACCAATCCTTTTCCATTCAGCGGATTTCTTAATCCCTTCACCAATCAAACAATTCCATAATTACAAAATTCAAAACTTCAAAAAAAATTAAAAATTGAAAACCATTAGTTCACTACTAACAATTGATTTGAGTGCTTCACTTGCCTTCTTCATGAACTAAGCCACCGCCATTTCCGTTTGTGAATCTCTCTGCTGCTTCAACCGTGACGAGAGATTTGGGCACAACCTTGAATGAAATCAATGATAGAATATGAGGTAAAGAAAATTGGAGATAGTAATGAAGATGAAGTGAACATGAAAATTGTGAGACGACAGGCACCTTACGAACGTATTGGAAGGGAGTAGAACGGAGATGAAGAGTGGATTGACGAACGAATTTGAAGCCAGGAACCGCCATGGGAATCAACACCGAAGAATTTAGATAAAGCTTTGCGAGTTACTACATACTTAGCATTGGGCTTGTGTTGCGCATAGGGTTCGGGGTTTAAGGAGAAGTCCGGTTTTGAAATAAGCACTTATTCGCATAAGTTTTTTTTTTAATTTTATAATTAAATAAATTAAAATTATTTTTATATATTATAATAAGGGAAAAGCTAACATGTGACTCAAGGTCACAAGTTAGTGAGATATTTATAGAAATATTTTCTTGGAACGCGTGCATTCAATTTATTGAATTTTAAATATAACTCTATTGTATTTAATTACATTTAACTTTTTCTAATTATAATATCCTTAACACGTGCCCTTAGTGCACACGTTAGCATGACCCTTATAATAACTATCTTAAAAAGTTAATAACATCTATCGTTTGTATTTGTGTATAGTGTAACATTTTTATTTAATTCTATGGGGAAATGTAACTCGGTGAACTGACTTTATTATTTCGCAAACAAAATGTTGCGGTGAGCAAGAGTCGCCACCGACTTTTATTTTGTCCAATTATGGAAAGGCAAAAAAGTACAGGAAAAACCTTTTTAAGAAAAGACTTGAGTTCGGGGGGTAAGTTATGAAAAGGGAAGGTGTTAGCACCCTTTTCATCCGTAGCTATCTACGGGCTCTTAGTTTGCTTAGCTCGTTTGTTTTGTTTGAAAGTCAAAGTGTGTGTGTGTGTTTTGAAAAGAGGCGTCGAGACTTCACAATGATCCTTGTATCAGTCATCAAGGATGTATGCGAAGCATTTGAAATTTGTTTTGAAAAAAGGTAAGTGGTGAGAGAAACATTTTGAGCAAGCAAACTAAGGCCATTTACCCTACACTTAGTCTCTCCTATACTTTTATGCCTTTCAGAGGGATAGGGCTAACCATACCATTTGTAGGTAGGTAGTCCTATCTATTAGACGTATTCGGGACATCGAAGGGTCATCGTAGGTCGTTTGAAGGCAACAGGATAGAGGTACCTTTAGCAATATTCGAAGGGACAATCATCGTTTCGTAGGCAACCATTCGAGGGACTAGATCATATATTTTCGTAGGCAACTTTGAGGGTCATCGAGGGACTTATGATCTTTACGATGATTTCTTAACCGTTGGGACTTTTGCTAGTAGGTACCTCCACATTCGAGGGACGCGACCTTATATTCGAAGGCAACCAAGAGAGGCGTACCCTAAGGGTGAATGTGTGCAACAAGCATGTGTGTTGGATTCGAATATTTAATCTTAGTTAGTGATCTACGATTGAGATTTATGTCTTTTCACACCCTAAATTACTATCACATGCATATAATTATTGCAGAAAAATAAAGAGCAGAAAATAAAAGGTCCTAAGCTATTGCATGGCTTTGGGAGAGATACATAATAAGGAGGTGCGGAAAATAAAAGTGCAAGAAATAAAATATCCTAATTACTATTACAACCTCAAAATAGAAATTAAAGCGGAAATATATATACAAAATTAAAAAAAAAGGCTTAATTGCACTTTTGGTCCCCCTAGTTTCAGCCTCTTAAACTTTTAGTCCCCCCAGTTTAAAACCCAGGATTCATGCCCTCAAAGTTTTACTCTGTTGAATTTTTTGAAGCCCCCCTCCATTTGGCAGTATTTTTAATGACATGGCATGGAAATAAACCTGCCACATGGGTAATGATTTAATGATGAATGACATGGAAAACATTAACTATTTAAAATATTTTCAGGTTATATGTAAAATAAACTTAATTTTGAAAATGTATTCTTAATTCATTTAATTGGACAATATATTTTTAATTCATTTAATTGGACACATAAGAATCCAATTTTGCCCTAATCCCTTTCTTGTTCATTCTGTTCGTCAAAATCCAAAAAGCCCCTTCATCTCCTTCGTCTCCTCCATTGTTACACAGTGCGCAGGTGGGTGGTGGTATTGTCTTCTCCAAACGCCATAGTCTTCGCATTGCTAGCCGGTGTCAATAGCTGAAGAACCTCCAGAAGAACAATGGCGACTGAAGAACGCTTTTGTTTTAGGTATGTTTTTTTGCCTTCTTTGAATATGGTGATAGTCAGTATTTATAGTTTCGTGTGGTCCACTAGTTTTATGTTATTGTCTATTACTATAGTAGTTTCCATTGGTTTGTGTGGTCCACCATGTTCTGCTATTGTCGCTTATTATAGTAGTTTCCATAGGCTTGTGTGGTCCACCATTTTTAACTTTGCATTTGAATATTGTTAATTTCAGGCCATCCCAAGAGATAAAAGTTAGGTTAAAGATACACCATAGGGGTATGTTTGTAAATGAACCTGTTAATTTGTACGTAGGTGGTGAGGTTACTGAATTTGGATGGAAGTTTGATGTTGACTATATGTCTGTCGTGGAAATGAGACAAGTGATTAGGGCACAGGGTTATGTTGACATTGCTAATCTGTGGTATAGGCACCCCAATTATAGCTTTACTCGTGGTCTAAGGAGTTTGAACACTGACAGTGATATCTTGCAGTTTGCTAAAGATGTCGAAGGTCATGAGCTGATTGATATTTATGTGGAACATAAGGTATCGGATCCACCTGAATTTGTTGACCCAAGTGAGCTAGGTAAAAATATAGATGATGATGATGATGTACAAATGATAGGTGTGAAGTCTGTTAATTTTTCTAATGAACCTGAACCTGCTAAGGAACCTACTGAGTTTGTGGGTGTCCATACACATGCTGAGTTTGTAGACAATGACCCTGAACCTGCTGACCATGAACCTGCTGACCATGAACCTGCTGACCATGAACCTGCTGACCATGAACCTGCTGACCATGAACCTGCTGACCATTAACCTGCTGACAATGTCCCTCATCATTTTGAGACCCAACCTGACAATGTCCCTCATCATTTTGAGACCCAACCTACTGATGAACCTACCAAGGCACCTACTGAGGAACCTGTTGAGGACAATGTCCCTCAACCCAATGTACCTCAACCTAATGAACCTCAACCTGATGAACTTCATCCTGATGAACCTCAACCCAATGTACCTCAACCTAATGAACCTCAACCTGATGAACTTCATCCTGATGAACCTCAACCCAATGTACCTCAACCTAATGAACATCATCCTGAACCTACTGAGGAACCTGTTGAGGACAATGTCCCTCAACCTGAACATTATGATGACCTCAGTGAAGATAGTGACTACTGTGAGGATAGTGAAGGCTATGAGGATGTGAATTGGACCTCAGTTCTTCCCCCATAAACCTTAGGTCAAGAAGAAATAAGTGAAATAAACATGCCACAACAGGATGAGAATGAAGAGGATGAGGATCACTTATACACACCCCATGGTAGTGAGGATGAAGGAGATGTAGAAAGGAATCCAGTTTTCAAAAGTGGTGGGGGATGTGCATTCCAGCTAGGAATGATGTTTACAGACAAGGATACAATTAGAGATGCAGTGAAAGAGTATGGAATGGAAAATCAAAAGAATGTGTATATCAAGAAAAATGATTCTAAAAGGATTGTAGTTAAGTGTATGGAAGGCTGCAAGTTTCACTTAAGGTTCAGCATGAGGAATGGGCAGAATTATTGGCAGGTTGTTAGCTATGTGAGTGACCATACTTGTTTTAGAACTGCTGACAACAGGAATGCCAAGACTCAGTGGCTTGCAATTAGGTTTACACAATTGCTAAGGCACAGTCCATACATGAAGCCAGCTGGTCTAGTTGCTGAAACTCTTCAGAGATGGGGTTCAAAGATAACTACAGATCAAGCATATAGGGCTAAAAGAAAGGCTTTGGAAATGATACAAGGTGCTGGTATAGATCAATTCAGACACTTGAGAAGCTATGGAGAGGAGTTTTTGAGGTCCAATCCCAAGAGTACTGTGGTTATTAAATATGCAGAGAACAATGGCAATCCAGCATTTGAGAGAATCTACATTTGTTTGGATGCCTGCAAGTCAAGATTTGCCACCTACTGTAGACCTATCATTGGATTGGATGCATGTTTTCTTAAGGGTGATTATGGGGGCCAACTGATGTCAGCTGTAGGCAGAGATGGAAACAACCAAATATATCCAATAGCTTATGCTGTTGTTGAGGCTGAAACCAAAGACTCATGACAGTGGTTCTTGCATCTACTACTAGAAGATTTAGGAGCATTCAATGAAAGGTGCTATGGCTTTATTTCTGACCAACAGAAGGTAATACTAAACTCTAAATGTAATTATTTTAATATTCACTTATATATTAATATACAACTGTTATGTGGTTTTTGTTGTAGGGTTTGGTTCCTGCTATCCAAGAATTAGGTGACAATGTGGAGCAAAGAATGTGTGTCAAACACCTTTATGGTAATTGGAAGAAGAAACATTCTGGATTGGTGCTTAAACAGGCCATGTGGGCAGCAGCTAGAGCTACTTGTGTTCCTATGTTTGATAGAGCAATGGAGAAGTTGAAGCTTCTAAAGCCAGATGCATGGAAGGACATGGCTGACATTCCTGCTAAATATTGGTCAAGATCTCATTTCAAGACATTTTCAAAGTGTGATATTCAGGTTAATAACATGTGTGAGGCATTTAACAGGGAAATTTTAGAGCATCGAGACAAGCCAATCATAACACTTTTGGAAGGAATCAAGCATTATATCACAAAGAGGATAACTAAACAGAAGACACTATTACAGGACTATGAGGGTGTTATATGTCCTAGAATCCAATTGCTCATAGAGAAGAACAAACAGGAGGCACAAAACTGGACCCCTTCTTGGCATGGTGATGATGACTTATCCATCTTTGGAGTTACCAATGGAGTTGAGACTTACTGTGTCAATCTGAAAAATGAATCATGCAGCTGCAGAAAATGGGAGTTGTCTGGAATCCCATGCAGTCATGTTATCTCTTGCATTTGGAGCATTAGGAAAAAACCTGAAGGATATGTGTCTCCATATTATAGGTATTTCTTGAATTCTACAACATTAAGTTTTCTTTATGTTATATTTATGACACACATTCTGTTTTGCAGCAAGCTTACATTTGGAAAGTGCTATGCTAACATTGTGTTTCCAAATAATGGACCACAACATTGGAACAATGTTGACCATGTGCCAATGTCTCCTCCTGTCATGAGAAGGGCAATTGGCCGCCCTAAGAAGATGAGGAACAAAACATCTGATGAGCCAAAGAATCCCTTTGTTCTTCCTAAGAAGTTTGGAACTGTCACTTGCAACAAATGTGGACAAGCTGGACACAACAAGAGGAGCTGTAAGGGAAAGAGGGCAGCTGATAGGCAGATACCTAAAGGGGGCAACAAGGCAAAGAAAGCTAAGACAACCAATAAGGCAAAGAAGAGTAAGGGAAAAGAAAAACCAGTTGAGATTGGTCAAGGATCTCAGGCACCTCAACCAACTCAGGATTAGGAGGCAATGATGCCTTTCTTTTTGAATGTAACAATGTTGCATTAGTATGAAAGTTTGTTGTGATTGTAAAACAATATGATATTTTGGGTATTTTGTAGTGATTAGTCATCATTGCCAAACAATATGGTAAAGCTGTTTGGATCTCAGTATGAAAACAACATGGCTGTCAAACAATATTTTGTAATCTTATGTTTTAAATTTGCTGCTACTGAACCACTTATGTAATGGCCATCATTTGGATAATTTCATATATGCAAGTAATTTTATAACTTACTGCTATAAAGATGACTTGTTGGTTAAATTTGATTACACTTTGGTTAGATTTTGTTGACTGATTAAATGTTATTTCAATTTGTAAATAGATGATGTCAAAATTTGGTAACATCTTGGTAACATGTTGGTAACATGTTGTTATCAGTTTGGTTAAATTTGGTAACATGTTGACCAACACCAATAAACTGTTATCAGTTTGGTTCAATAAACTGTTGATTTGTTGTTATTAGTTTGGTTCAATTTGGCTAAATTTGATTACACTTTGGTAACATTTTGACAACACCAAGCAACTTCATTGATTGATAAACTGTTACAACAAATTACAAGGTTGACAACACCAAGCAACACCATACAATTACAATAATAAACTGTTAACATAAATTGAACCTAAACATCCTTAAACTTATACATAAATTGAACCTAAACAAAGACAACAAATTAGACCTAAACAACAATTGTACTAACAACTTCATTTCATAATTATTGTTGCAACTAATGATACCAGCACAACAATGGTCATGACCCAATTAAACTTCAACTGTTTCTTTATCAGTTTCATCTTCATCTTCAATTCTTCTTCTTTTGCGACTGAATCCTTAACCCTCTGCTTTTCTTCATTCAACTTTTGCATTAAGCTCGAAATTACTTCTTTTGCCCTAGTGTTCATTTCCTCATCAAGCCAAACAAAGTTACTGCACTTCTTGAAACCTTGAACCTTGTACATCCCACAACCGAAAAAGCGACGTCCTGGGTTTGTATCGGTCCAGGCCGTCATCAATGGAGCATCGAGACTGCAATGACATTCCTGTCTCATTCTGTGACTTCTGTAGCTATCGAATGACACAGAGTTTTGAGACATTGCAAGGTTGACGAAGGATGAAGGAGATGAGGGAGAAATGAAGGAGAAATGAGATATGAGGGAGATGACGAACAAAATGAAGGAGAAATGAAGGAGATGTTGAACAGAATGAACAAGAAAGGGATTAGGGCAAAATTGAATTCTTATGTGTCCAATTAAATGAATTAAAAATATATTGTCCAATTAAATGAATTAAGAATACATTTTCAAAATTAAGTTTATTTTACATATAACCTGAAAATATTTTAAATAGTTAATGTTTTCCATGTCATTCATCATTAAATCATTACCCATGTGGCAGGTTTATTTCCATGCCATATCATTAAAAATACTGCCAAATGGAGGGGGGCTTCAAAAAATTCAACAGAGTAAAACTTTGAGGGCATGAATCCTGGGTTTTAAACTGGGGGGACTAAAAGTTTAAGAGGCTGAAACTAGGGGGACCAAAAGTGCAATTAAGCCAAAAAAAAAAAAAGAAGCTTGTAAATGTCCATGAGGGAGAGTCCAATTGCCAAAATAGGTTTATGGTTGTGGTTTTGGATTTGGGTTGTTTATGGAGTTTCATGATTTTTGAGAATTTTGATTGTCATGATGTTAATGGTTACAGGTTTGTAATGGGTGTTGTTTGTCATATGGTTCATGGTGAATTTTATGGTTGTGTTGTCTTGATTCAAAATCACGTGGGGCTGGTTTGTATGAGTTTTGATTCATGGATGATGATAAATCAATGGCCTTTGGTTTATGCTTATGGCTTGTGAGGTTGGGAAGGTTATATGTACACTTCCGGTTATGATTTTTTGTGTACATGAACCGTATAAAAAAAAATGGTATTAGGGTATATTCAAAACGAGGCAAAAAAAGTTAGTGTGTAGAAATTGTTTGTTAGGGTGTAAATCATGTATGTGAGAAAGAGTGGGTATGAACGTGACTGTGTGAATTGGAGAATCATGGTTAAATTGTTAGTTGTTATATAGAAAAAAAGTAAAATTAATATAGGAAATCAACCTATTAACTAATATCATCAAGCATTTAAATCAAATTTGATTTGATTTTAAATTCTTGCTATATATAGTTAATTCATTGATTTTTTTCTAAAAGTAAAAAAAACTATCCTAAAATACATATTTTAAAATGAGAGATTCGAACTCGGGACCTTGTACATGCAAACCTTACTTCTTTACCAATTGTGCTATATTATTTATTCAAAATAAAAAGGCAATTGAAAGTGAATGAAACACCGGTCAACATTTTGCTATTTATTAAAACATAATAATTTAAGAGTAAACCATTATATTTTAAAATAGACTTTAAATCGAATATTTATAAAATTCAGGATATCAATGTAAATGAAACCTAAGATTTTATAAAAATCCAATTTTTTGAAATAGTTTTGAAATTTCGAAAAGTGTGGGCAAATTTTGGGGTATGACAGGAAAGTTTCTCTATTTTCAATCCCACCTCTTGGAGAGGTTTTATGTGAATGAGCTTTGTGGTTGAGCTTGTGGCTAGGGGTAGGAAAAGGTCAGGCCGGCCTACAAGGGCCTATAGCCTAGCCTACTTAAGGCTAGGCCAGGCCAGACCTATTTGATAAAAAGGCCAGACTTGCGCTTTTTTAAAAGCCTATTTAATAAAATAGGCCAGGCCTAGGCTATTAAAAAAGCCTATAAAGCCTTGTAGGTCGGCCTATATTTTCATATATATTAAAATTAGTCTAAATAGGTTGGCTTATATATGCATATATATTAGAAAATATGTTAAATAGATGGGTCTATATATGCATATATATTAGAAAAAAAAAGTTAAATAGGTCAGTCTAAATGATCATATATATGCGACCTATAAGGCTTTTAAATAGGCTTTCAGGTCAGGCCAGGCTTTTAAAAAGGCCAGGCCAGACTGAAAAAACGAGCCTATAGTAGACCATAGGCCAGACTCAGGCCTTGTAAGTTTATCGTAGGCCAGGCCCAAGCCTTATAAAGCCTAGCCTAGCCTAGCCTATTCCCACTTGTGGCCAAAGTTATAGATTTCAGTACAACCTTAAATGAAATCAATGATAGAATATGAGAAGAGGTAAAGAAAAATGGAGATAGTAATGTAGATGAAGTGAACATGAAAAATTAGAGACAATAGACACCTTCTGAACGGATTGGAAAAGTGTAGAACGGAGACGATGTGTGATCAAGTTGTGGATGAGTTCATCGTTGAGATTATAGTCATGTGGCCGAGTTGATAATAACATGGCCGAAACCATTTTTTTGTTATAGAAATGAGTACCTTTGTCATTAATGATGATCCTAGAAGTATCAAATAAGGTAAAAATGTTCTTATGCAAAAATTTAATAACTAGTACAACATCAATGATGGGTAGTGTCATAGTTTTCACCCATTTGAAAACATAATCAACTATCACTAAAATATATAAGTTACCAAATGATGGTGGAAAGGATTCCGTGAAATCTATGCCCAAAACATCAGCGAATTTTATCTCTAATATTTTAGTCAAATGCATACCTTAATTGCTTGAAATGTTTGCTACCTTTGACACCTATCACAAAACCTAACAAAGTCATGAATATACTTAAATGAAGATGGCCAAAACTAACCACTATAAAGCCTATGAAGCCTTTTTGTAGTTGTTATGCTTCCATGAAAATGACATCCACATGGTGAAGAATGACAATGACTTAGTAATTCTCCCACCTCATTTAGCACATCTTCTCAAAATCTATGTTAGAGTCTGTTTGTTTGAATGAGATAATTGAGAATTTTTAAGGAATTCAAAATTTGTCTTTTTTTTTTTAAAAAAATGATTTTTATAGTGTTATACAATTTTGTATAAAAAAATTTTACAAAGAAACTTTTTATAAAAGCTTCAAATGAAAATTTGGTTTGAATAGTTATTCTTAAAATGTGATTTTAGGTATTTCATCTATTTATAGGAAAAAAATTTGGATATCAAAATTTCAAAAAATCACTTAACTTTGAAGTTATTTCAAATAGATTTTCATAAAAATCATTTTTGAAATACAACTTTTTGAAAAAAATTGAGATTTTGACTAAGTTTTGGTCTTAATAATGTATGTTTATGTTATAGGATGTCAAAATGAGTGTTTCATTTTAGAAAAAACGAATATAAAAAAACTTGTAATATTTTGAAAAACGGTTTTGAAAAATCCATTTTAAAAAATACAAAGAAAAAATCTATTGTCAAAATGATTCAATCTAAATTCATTCATTTTTAAATTCTTTTGTTTGGATGAAGTATTAAAATGATTCATTGTTAAATTTTTGGAGTGATTTTCATAAATTTTAGGGTTAATAGCCATTTACCCCCCTGCCATATAGGCGATATTTGATTTTTCCCCTTAAAAAAATTGTGATTCCCCCCTTGAGAAACCCAGATTCCAAATTGCACCCCCCCTCATGCTGACTTGGCCATATAATCTTCATACTTGGCCTACCAAGTGGCTTTTTAAATTTTTTTTTAAAATCCACGTCATTTTTTTATATATTATATATATTTTTTACGTTTTTTAAAATTGTTATTTTAATAATTTTTATAAATTATTTTTATAGAGTATTTATTAGTTTTTATGAATTGTAAAAATTAATGTATGGGCCCAAGCCCTTACTTGTTGCATTAGAAACCCATCTATGGGAGTCCGTTTTTAATTCAAATGTATGTGTGTGTGTGTGTTTGCTTTATAAAGACCCACTTTGTCTTTGTAAAAATCGATGTGGGACTTGTTAATATACATACAGCAACAACACATTTATGGAACAACAACACCAGTCACTTCATATATTCATTATGCTAATTTATATGGAACAACAAGAGAGTCAAAGAGACATGTCCGTTACCTTTTGGTCAAGCTTCCAGAAGAAAGGACCTTTTGGGCAGTAATTTTAACATTAGCAACCCAAATAACATCTTTTCCAGGAGGCCATCTAAGAGGAACTTTGTAATTAACTGGTGGCAGAACCAAACAATTTTCACATTTCCTTTCTACCTCATTTCCATCAGAAACATTATAACAAGGAACAAAGTTTTCCAACTCAGAAGAACAAGTTTCCAATTCTTTCCACCTTGAAGCACCCTTAGAAAACTCACCAATATCCATCAAATCAGAAACAAGTTTCTCTTGGAGCCTCCTATAACCATGGTAAATGCAACCTCTTGACGAAGATGACAAATTCAAAGTCCATCAGAAAGATCCAACAAGAGCAACAACAGCTATAAAAACTAAACTAAACTTCAATGAAAATAACAACAACTTAAAACGGCTTCTCGGCGTGCCAACAATGAATGGATCTGATGCAAAACAATTCTCTTTACCCGAATAAACCAATCTCAGAGGAGACCTCAATCCTATAGCAGTGTGATTTGAAAAAAAATGGACTCAACCACACAAAACGGACTCCATAACTCAGCTCGCACATTTCCTCGAAAACCTATGTGCACTACTACTGCCTCACCAAAACAAATTGTATCTCTTCTAACAGTCTTGGGTCCAACAGAATTTTTTTTCTCACATTTAACTTTCACCTGCTGATCTGGGATAATTCCCATGGTTTTGAACTAAATAAATCCAAAACATGCAATGCACGCCCATTAATTCATTCAACATCTTTTTATTTACGGCTACATCTTTCTATTTATAGAACACAGAAAAAATCAACAGAATGATTTGGCTATATAATGGAGACAATCACAAAGATATTAAAAGTCAAATGGACTAGATGATATTTTGTTTTCTCTAAATTGCTTGATCCACAAGTTGACTTTACTTAATTGAAATAACATTAAAATGAGTAAGACGTAAAATAGAATGGTTTCTAAATGAAGAAGAGATGTAGGGGGTGAAGCATAGTGCAAACTGATAGAGTTCCACATCGAAAAATAGTTTTTAAATGCAAAAGTTTATAAACCCTTTCCACACAATACATTTCAAAATTTCATTTAATGGACTATATGAAATAATATTGAGCTTTAAGGCCCAAGTTAATATTTTAATAATAAATTTATAAATATAATTTCATAAAAAATATGGACTAATTTGCAATTTTTGAAAATTTGAAGGGATTAATTTGTAAAATTTGAAAAATATTAAGGACTAATTTGTAATTTTTTAAATATTTTGAGGGTAAATTTAAATTTTTCATAAAATATTAGGACCATTTTACAAAATTTGAAAATTTAATAATTAATAATTTAACATTTGTATTATTTAGAGTGAAGAAGCAATTTCAAATTCTTTATTTTTTGGTGTCATTTGACATTACTTAAATTTAACATGAATGAAATACTTCATAAATTTACATCATTTTAACAATTCTCCATATTTTGTATTCAAACAATAAATTTTGGTCAAATCAATTTAAATTTCCTCAAAAAATTACTTTCCTTCTTTAAAATACTCCATTCAAACACTCTTAAAAAAAGCAATGGTTATTCTCATAATAATCCATAGAATCATAAATGAATATTTTATTTTGTTCTAAATTGAAATCAAGAGGAATGGAGCCATTGACCAGGTAGTTAACAATATTAGCATAGGATGTTGCAGCATCTGACACAAAAGTAATCACTCATTTAGGAACTCTTATAAAATGATCTTCCATTTTGTATCTTGATTATCTTTAGTGATTCGGGATAAGGGATCAACTACTTGGTTATCCATTTCTTACTTGTCTTTAATTTTAAGATAAAAATCTTGGAGCAACAAAATTCACTTAAGTAACATTGGGTTTGCATCTTTTTGGCTAGCAGGTACTTGATTCTATAGTGGGATGCGTATTCTACCTTTTTGGTTCTCACCAAATAAGACATGAACTTATCAAAGGTAAATACTACTCTTAGTAATTCTCTTTTTTAATCTAGTGTAATGCAAATGAGTATCAATGAAGGTTTTATTAGTATAGTGCATATAATGAATCACCGTGTTAAGTGTTAGGCCAAGAACAACTTCAATGGGATACTCAATTGCACCTTGAGTTATCTTAAATAATTGATTTTATTTTAGTGCCGTAATGACATATGTAGAGATGAATGTTTCTTCAAAGTTGTATTTTAACGTAGGGCAGCCTCGGTGAGATTCACCCGTGCCTATTATTGCCATCTGATAATTATTGATTGTGGGGACGTACTCCTGAGGGTCCCGCTTTCGTCGAAGGAAGTTAAGGGAGGTGGCTTGAATTTTTCTAAAACTTGGTCGTTCCAAATCTCCTCCGACAAGGGTTGAGTGTCCATCGGATTATCCGAATCCTCTTTCGGTGAAGGTTCTGATGATTTTGCTGCAGGTCATGGATCGTGCCCAAGAGTTGTTCATTTTGCTGGCGCAACAAATCTAGCGTTGCAGCCAATTCTTCCATTTCTGCCTGTTGGACTATGTTGCTGGTGCCGGTCTGATTTTGGTGGCGTGAGTTGCGTCTATTCGAAATTTTGAGGTGGAAGTAAGAAAGTTTTACCTTTTCCCACAGATAGTGTCAACTGTTCTTGAGAATAATAGTGGTAACCACCCACATGCTGGTCGGGAGAGGTTGTAGAAAAGCTTGAGCGTTTCTCATTTTTTTGTTTGCTTGCCTTTGTTGAAGGGAGAATGTCTCTATATATAACCCATGTCATCTATGGAATTATTCCCACACTTATGGTCATGATCGCTATTGATTTCTCTGTTTCCCCTAACTACACAATCATTAAATATCGTTAAATATGATTATAATTATCCTTTAAATGTGTTGTTTGATTTTACTCAAGTTATAGCGTACTGGTACTCGGCCTAAGTGCGGGCGATTCCGTGCGAACCCTTTCCGGTGGCTTGGTCTGGCGACCACAATGAGGTCCTCGATTACCAGGGCGAACTCAACTCGACGCAAGCTATTCACCTCGCCCAGGCATAAGCTATTTTCTTGATTGTACATAGCACCTCAAGCGCGAGGTGTGGCGGGGCGAAACACATAAGTGAAGTCTTCTTGAGATTTTCGGCCGTATAAAACTGCCCCAGTGCTTACAGATAGAGTTGTCAAAATGGGCTAGCCCATATGGGCCGGTCTGCCAAGCCCGAAAAATCATAGGGCTTAGGCCGTTAAATTAGAGTTCATATTTTTTAGGACATTTTTAGCCCATTCCCGAAAAGCCCACTACCCATTAGAGCTAGCCCATATGTACCGTGGGTAGCCCATTAGACCCGTATAATTATAAAATTTAAAAAAATATATATTAATATTTATTTTGTCTTACTCCAAAATAACACATTGATTTTTCTCACTTCACTAAATTTATCTCTATTCTATTAATCATTCTCTTTTAAATATTATACATTAGTATAATACTATAATCAATAGTCTTTCATCGTACTATACTAGTTTCTCTCTTATGTTAAATATTCAAGTATTATTTTTTACAATTTAGACATATATTGTATTTAGAAACACATTATAGTATTTATAAGAGATAATGTAGCACTTAAAAAGTATATTATGTTTAAAATAATATAATTTTTAATCTTATTTATAATAAATATTATGAAGTTTTTATTTTATTTTTTTTAAATAAAAAAGCTCGTTTAGGGTTGGATAACCCGAAATTCATCTAAGGCCGGACTCGAGTAGTAATTCTCGAGTACATATTACACAGGACTTTCTTGGTCCAGCTTTAAAAAACCCAGAGTCCGCTAAGGACGACCTGTTTAAATATAAAGTTAAAATTAATAAATAAAATATTTGGTAGATTGAATCAAAATGGATAAATAGATTATTTTGTTGAAATATTTATGCCAAATGATAATTCTATAACACTAATCCGAGGGTCACATTGTCTGAAGTATTATTTTTAATCCATTTTTTCAGCTCTCTTTTATTTAATTTATTTTTCAATGGAGAGTGTAACAAACATTATATTTAATTTTTATATATCATTTCTATGAAAATTTTATCATCAAGTTCTTGGCTAAACACCGGCACAATCCATATGTTCAATATAATAAAAGTGTGTTAATCACTGAAGAAGATGTGAACCTTCGTTCTTAAATATTGTCACTATAATAAATAAATTTTTTTTTATGACGAAGCTCAATCAGAAAAAAGAAACGAGGGGCTAAATTTAAGCGCGCCATGTTTTATTTTTTTATAATAATAAAAGTAGCAATTTATTCAGTTTCTAATATATCCAACAGGTAAAATTAATCAGGACATACTTCTGATCCTAACTTTTGCAATTTATATTTTTATTTGATTATAATTGTAAACTGAAACAACTAACCCTTTGGTTTCTCGATATAACCGAGGGATCAAATTCGATATAATCGAGAGATCAAATATTTAGATTTCACTATAAAAGCAACATATTTTATCCTAATTCTTACTTATTTGTAGCCGCCTCAAACTCGCAAGCATAATTCTTTGGGATAGATTGCAAGAAAGAAAAAACATTCAATTTTTTTATAGAACAAAACATTTTTTCTGTCATTACAATCTATCTCACATAATGGTGTTGATGTTGTTGTTGTTGTATTTTTGCTCAGTTGATATACTACAAGTGCAGAAAAATCATTCTTCCTTCAAGGAGATAATGAAGGAAGCTCTATTCTCTTTTTTTTTTTAAACCATTTATTTATTATTCTTTCAAGGAGACAATAAAGGAAGCTCCCTTCAGCAAAGATATTCATTCAAAATAATTTGGCTGAATAAAGGCTATGCTTTTGTTAATTTCACTAAGCCTAATGCAACTTGTTATTTTAATATTTTTTGTTATTTTAAAGAGTATTCAGAATTTGTTGTAAAAACTTGTTGTTATTTTAATATTCTTTGTAAACAATGTAACTTTAATATAAATATTCTTTGATAATACAACATCATGAAGCGCTTGAAACTATCCCCCACTTTAAGATTTGCAAGAGTATTTGTCATGAAGAGTTCTCTATAATGGATTGTAGGAGCAGAAAATTATTTGGGTTTAAGGTTTGTGTTCTTAAATATTTATTTAAAAATAACACTTTTTTTTGTTTATATCGAAAACAAATGCAATGAAAAACAATTGAAAACATATTGGAACTTAACATTTAATCTACCCTAAAATTATATGATTTCAAGATCTAAATTTTATATTATAGGGAAATTTTCTTACCTAACCTTTTTTTTTTGTTGAGAGAAAAGAGTTTCCCATCATTTGATCTTGTCCAGAATGTCAAGGAATTGAAGATTCAACATATGATCTTCTTGGACAATCAATTAGTTTGTAAACAAATTATTTTATTAATGTTCTATTTAACAATGTAACGAGTTCTATTAAAAAAAATTAACAACCCCTCGGTTTTCCTGATAAACCGAGATAAAAAAGCGCTAGTTTTTGTAAATAATAAAAGTGTAAAAGTCGAGGTTCGAGTCAATGTGCTAATTTTTTTTACCTCAGTGTTTTGAACACCGAGGTGATAAGGCTTTACTTTTTATGACGACCTCAGTTACCTTGCTTCTATTGCCGAGATAAAACACATTTTACGTCCGATGTTAGATACGTTATTTATAGTAGTGTATTTATAGTAGTGTGTATAAGAGCATGACATCCTATTCATCTCAAACATTGACCTACATTAAACAAACACCCACACACCACATCATACAAATTAAAGACAATTATATACTCTCTTATTTATATAAATGTGACTTTGAGTCATTCATACTTTCAATAGCTCTATCTCTTATAAATATTGACTTGAATCCTGTAGTGCTAATCACCGCCGGGATCAACCCAACATAATAAGAAATCTAAGACAAATATTAAAATGAGGTTTTATTGTTCACCAATCATAATTAAAATATTTGATTTGTAAAAAATGTTATAAGTTATTTTTAAGATTTATTATGAAATTAATGATAAAGTCACATTAAGATATTTACGATTTTTTATTAGGATTGAGTTATCCCTCAAATAAACGACTTCAAAAATAGAACAAGAAGTTTTCTTTTTAGGAGGAATCACGCTATAACCTCTCTCATGCTATTTTGATTTAACTAAAAATTTGTATTCGTCAATTATTTTTAGAATTCTTTAATATATGAAAGAGTAACATTAAAGAAACAATAAATTTGACAAAATTAAAATTAACTTTTTTAATAATAAAATTTATATTAATAAATAATCTATTTATATTAATAAATTAAATATAGTTTTAGTTCATACAAAATATTTATATTTTATATTTAATACAAGATATAGATTAAAAATATATTTAACTATGAAATTTAATATTAAGTTCATAATATGATAAAATAATTTTCAGTTTATGCAATACAAATGATGAGACATTTTTTTTTTTTTGATAAGCTAGATTAATGTTATATAAGAAATGAGCACTAGGGGTACTCAAAACCCATTACAAAAGCGAAAGCTATAAGTTTTTTAAGGCCACCAACGGGGCTTGAAGCCAAGAGTAAAACGGAAAAAAAACACGGTTAGTCGCACCCACCGAAACCCAAATCCAAGAAACCATTTTGATGCCCACCACCACTTCATCTAGAACAATATCACAGTTGTTGAAGATGAAATTGTTTCTTGTATTCCAAAGGGACCATACCGTAGCCAGCCATATTATACCAATTTGATTCTTTTTCATCCAAACAGACGCCCTAATGTTCAGCCAAACAGCAACTCTGTCCCACACCTTTGCAGCAAAGAAACATAAAAAGCCCATATGAGCTAAGTCTTCATTCACCACAGAGCAGAAAACACACAGTTTGTCCTCCACCCTGTTAATAATATTCCTTCTCTCTAATTGATCTTTTGACGGTAATCTATTTAGAAAAAACCGCCACCCGAAAACCTTGATTTTTGACGGCACCGCTGTGTCCCAAGTTCTGTTAATCGCCTCCATAGTATGCGCTTCAACCACCTCTTCTAACTGACGATCCCGCAACAATGAATAGCAGCTACTAACCGAAAAACAACCATCCGCACTTGGCCACCATTTTATTGTGTCTTCTCCACCCATAACAGGCCTGAATTCACCTAAAATCTCTAGTAATTCTAATGCTTCCTGCATCGCTACAGGATCTCCCAGCAAGGAATCCGAGACATTAGATTAGATCACTTGTTTTTTTACTGTATGGTGTCTCAAGAAATCTGAAAACAGATTCTTGATTGGGTGAAACTGCCACGTGAGCCAAAACATTGGTAGGAGGAATTGAGATGAGTTTTGGAGCGGATCAAGCTTGTTCTAACGGAAAGAAACTATTTATGAAGTTTGGAGCTACCGAAACGTCGTTGTGTTTGGAAAGAATAAACAAAATAATACTAATACTAAAGATAGAATTATAGAGAACATTTTGTAAGGCTTAGGAAACACGTAGTAAAATTGATGTTGTAATGGGCCTTGTATGTAGTCGTTCTAGAGGGTTGGATCTTTTGATCACCATGTACTTGAGTTGTTTTTTTTAATTAATATATTTCTTGATTCAAAGAAAGATGATATAATAAAATATATTAAATTTTTATTGGATGATATATATATATATATATATATATATATATATATATATATATATATATATATATATATATATATATATATATATATATATATATATATATATATTCAAGATCAAATGATACTAAAGTGTCAAACTTAATAACATGTCACTTCTAATAACTTTTCACCCCATGTCTGTATGATAAAATTTATCGTTGAATTGAAAATTATTATTATATAGATCACGTCTATAAAATTTCACATCAATAAAAAATTATTTGATATGTTAAAGAGAATGATTAAAATTAACGATTTCATAAAATTTTGTCAGACGTAAGTTTTTATGCATCTCGTTGACATGTCAAATGATTTTCAATCGATGTTAAATTTTATAGATATAATCTATATGATAATAGCTTTCAATCTAACGGTGAATTTTATTATACGAGTATCCGGTAAAGAATTATCGGAGTAGTCATGTTACTAAGTTTGACACATTGGTGTCATTTAATCCCGACTCATATATATATATATATAGGCAAAATATCATTTTTCGTCCTTTAACTTTACCTCGAAGTCCACTTTAGTCCCTTAATTTTTAAAACGTTTAAATAGACCCCTTATCTATTAAAAAGGTAGCACATTAGTCATTTTCATCTATTTAATGAAAACAGACGTTTAAGGCTATGTACAATGGTTTGCATATTCAACACCATCTTTTTTCACTTTTTATTCTCCACATCATCTTCTCTTTCTTCCACATAATAATTCAACACTCATTTAATTTTGGGTTAATACCTATTTTCACCCTTGTCATATGGAGTTGGTTTGAAAAACTCCCCTGCCAAAATAAAAGTTGCAAGAATTCCCCTAACATTTGAAGATTCTCTCGTTTTAAACCTCGTAAAATATTTGTTTTTAAAACCAACTTTGCAATTTGAAGATTCGGTCATTTTGAACCCTATAATCTTGTAGATTATGTCATTTTAAACCCTCTGGAATATGACGGGCAAGGTTGGTTTTACTAAAAAAAATAATTTACAGGGTTCAAAATGATAGAGTCCTTCAAGTGGCAAGGTTGGTTTCAATAATAAATTTTTTACAAGGTTTAAAATGAGAGAATCTTCAAATATTAGGGGAATTCTTGCAACTTTTCTTTTGGCAGGGGGATTGTTCGAACCAACCCCATATGACAGAGGTGAAAATAGGTATTAACCCTTTAATTTTTACTCACTACAATGGTTTTGTTTAATAAAATTCAACACCCAATCCCACCATTTTAAACAATCACAACAACCAATAAGATTTTGTAAAGTAATATATGTGGGTCCACACTTTCTCATTCAACATGTTGAATATTTTCAACACATATTAATCCACATAACTTTTAACTATTTATTCAACACCTCATTGCACCTATTAAACTGTTGAATAATTTTTTCAACACCTCATTGCATCTATTCAACTATTGAATAATTTTTTCAATACCCCATTATAAATGGTCTAACGGTGTATTTGTGTCGTCTGACGTGTCAATGTTTTGCCACAAGGCAGATTACGTGACATTTATTTATACGCGTGACATATGGTCATCACAAAGGTACTCAAAATTTCAAGAAAAATTACAAAATTTCACCTAGATGAACTCCTTTATATATTAACATTCTCTTGTTTTAATACAACAGTAAAAAAATAAAAAAAATCAAACATTACCTAAACTAAAAATTCCAGAAATAGAAAATTGAAACATTAGGAGTTAATGATGCAGAAGAAAAAAATTCCAAAATACAAACACATCAACTCCAGCAACAGAATGATACATTGATATTATCATTTTTTTTTTTTCATTTTTCTACAAGTTCAATTTTCTCTTCCTTCATCTTAAATAGTTTAAAAGAAAATCACTATGTGATTGTGAGCATTTGGAATCATTGAATTGACATTTTATAAAGTTAATAATTTTTTTATTTAATTAACCATTAATATTTTATAAAGAAAATTACTGTATAGTGGTTATTATAATTATGGAGTTGTCATTTTTTAAGCTTAATCATCATTATTAAGTTAATTTTATTATTTAATTAAATTAACAATTTTTTTTAAAATACATGTCTAATTTATTTAATAAATTAGTTATTATTGTGTCCGATTTTTATGAAAATGAAAATAGATTTGAATGAGTATTTTAATTTATTAATTACTATTATTATGATTATTATTATTATTTTAAAGTTGGAAAACCGTGAAACTTTTTTTTTTAATTTTTATGGAAATAAATTTGAATCAGTGTTTTTTATTTTATTATTAATATATTTGAATTATTTTTTAGACATCATCATATGAAGATTACCAATAGTGTAGTATATACTTATTACATACTCAAATAACAAAAAGTAAAGTACCCCTTTCAATTCAATTTCTTCACTGTTGTATTAAAACAAAATAATGTTAATATATAACAGAAATGAAACATTAAACATCAATAAACTGGTCTAGTGGTACATTTTGTAGTATACGAAATAAGGAATCCCAAAACATAAGGGATTACATTAATTTTAAAAAAATTAAGAGATCAAAATGAATTTTGAATTAAAATTAAAGGACTGGTCCTAAAGATAAGTCACCAAGACTACCGTCAAGGGCGTCATATTTTTATTTCATATTTATATAATTTTATTTAATTAATTTTTTTAAAATAACTTTTTAAATTAATTATAAATTAATTAAATAATAACACTTATTTAAAATATATAATAATAACAAATATTTACAATGTATATTGTTTAATTTGTTATTTTAAAAATCACATGCATAGATAATAAGTTTTTTTTTACTTTAATATAACAAGAGACTTAATTTTTAAATGTTTTGTTTTATAATTGTAACATTGTTTTTCAATTATGATTTTTTAAATAATAAGAAGAGGAGTGTTTAAATGAGTTAATTTTATTATTAATTAAAATAAAATTGATTATAATAATTTAATATTTTACATCTTTATCTAAATTATAATAATTTTAGAATTTTTTTTTACAATATTAAAAATATTTCATTTTAAATTTCGCGCCTCAAGATATGTCAGACCGGCCTTGAGCAGAGATCAAATATAAGGAGAGATCAAATAACACTCGAAGAGTTACACTCACTCAATAACTTCATTTCGAATAATTTTTTTTAAAAATCAACCGTTGGACTGAAACATATTATGATATAGATCATACCTATAAAGTTTGAGATTAATCTATAATGATTTATTATACCATCAAGATATTCAAAGATTGGCGTGAATATAAATCTTCATATAATGTAAATTTTAATGTAATTCAATGACATAATAAACCGTTTATATGTATGATATATATGATAATATGTTTTAATCTAACGGTTGATTTAAAAAAAAAATCAAAATAAAGTTATTGAACGAGTGTAACTCTTCGGATATATATAGGGTCATCTTTGAGGACTTGCAAGACGGACTACCGCACAGGACCTCGAATTTGTCACGATTAACCCATAGCTAAATAGGATCTCATAAAATATTTATAACTATTTAACTATTTATTTAGCAAAGTATAGACATGGAGAATTTCCTTACGTTGTTTAGGACGGTTTGAGTTTTTTTCTTCTATAAAAAATTCTTCATGTTGTAGATTGAAATGCCTAGTATCATTTTCATTGCTGATGCAGTCATGTTTTTTGGACGCACGTTAATTCGATGATAGAATTCGTATAGAACAACCGTACCGCTTTTGTTCTCTCATGGACAACGCGTTTTGTAAAAATAAAAGCCAAATTAATTTTGTTTGAACTTTGTATTAATATCACTTTCTCACAATCGTACAATATCTTCACATATATATGCTAAAAGGCTCTGCATGCAAGTTATTATCATAATATTGTGGTCCAAACAAAAGCCATGGAAGTTAGCATAATAAGATCAATCAAAAGATACCGTAACCTCTAACGTCTGAGCAACAATACATTTTCTTGGTTTGTCTTTTGTTTCCGTGCTCCTGCTTTTCAAGCAGACATGGCATTTGTTGCTCAATTTGCTAAGTCATTTTCATGTGTTACAGCCAAATTGATGTGATTCTGTAAACTGTAAGTAGACATGCATATGCATGTATTTGAGTGATATTTACTGAGATATTGTAATGAATGTGAGGTTGACGCTTGATATTAATTATTTACTAACTACTTGATAGTACAAGTAGTAATTCCAATTGAACAGATGAGACAATTCTATACATTCAATCTTGGAAATTTGAAATACACTACGGGGCATACACACAGTCACATAGATAATATTGTTTTATTTGTGGTATTGTGTGCATGTCAATATTATCCTCTTATCCAGTTGTGATACAATATCAAACAAATTACTACAATTTATATGTGTATCAATCAACAAAATTATTTATTGATTATTAATAATTTGTCAAAATTTAAAGATGTATGTTAATTATACAGTCTGACAGTGACAGGAATATGTAAAAGTAACAAAAGACTAGGTTGTTTTTATAACTTTGACAGGGAGAGCTAAAGGTTGGTTCAAAGCACTATTGAGTAAAACGATCTATACACATGGGTGGAACTAGAAAACAATGTATTTTGGAACAATTTTGTTCTATAAACAGCTTTGTGGAACGAATGACTAACAAAATTGGATTTGAGAAGGGAGATACAAAATCTCTCTAGAATGCATGAAAAAGTACAAATTATTGATTAAATGTTGCCATTCACGTCACCTAGATCATTTGGTGTAGATACAATACTTTATGAAGTTCCATTTGGATTGACTCCTTTATGCAAAACATGAGTTCCATTTGGATTGACACCTTTATGCGAAACAATATGGAATATGTTTGGTTTGTTTGTGGAAATAACAAGATAATTGGGTTTCAGCTATAAAGAGCTCTTTGTATTCTAAATTTTAGATCCAATTAAACTTCTTGTGTGATAGTGGTTGAAGTTGAAAAGAAAAGTTTTCTCTTAGACTTAATCTTTAATGGCTTAATCCTTTTAATTTTTCTTTTTTCGGTTTTGAACCATGTAATTTTTTTTCTTCATAAGAAACTCTTGTATTAAAAGAGAGTACTAGGGGTACTCAACCAATGTTTTAAAAATCGGACTGGACCAGTCGGTCGGACCGGTTGAATCGAGAACCGGCCAGATAACCGGTCTGGTTCGATTGTTGGATCAAATATGTCATTGAATCGGTGTGAACCGGTCAAAACCGGTGGTTTAAATATATTTTTAATTTTTTTTATTTTAAAAACTTAAAATAACATCATTTTAAGTATTTTAATGAAAAATTAAAATTAACATAAAAATAAAAAAAAGTTTCGGATGCGGTTAATTTTATTTCGGATGATTTTGATATTGAAGAAGGAGATACCAACATTGAAATAATTTTTTCTTTGAAATTAAATTTAGTAGACAATGAAGTTACTTTATTATAATTTATTCAATTAGATTATTTTGCGATTAAATTTTGTTTGCAAATATATACTTTGTAATTTTGTACTATTTTATTATGTGTGATATCTATGTTTAAAATTTTAATTTAAATTATGAACTTGTGAATTTATTTAGGATATGATATTTTTAAAAAATCTAAGTGTCAGTTATATATTGTAGAGACTGAATCATCATGTTCGACATGTTTTATACCTATATAGTTTTGTTATAACGATCGGTCTATTCAACCGAGTTATCCGATTTAATCCGGTTTAGTCATGCGGTTCGACCAGTAACCCAGTGATTCGACCAATAAACCAGTGACTCAGTAACCTCATCGATTTGATGCCCGGTCCAATTTTTAAAACACTGTACTCAACCCTTACAAGAGAAATCAGGAAAAATCTGAAAATCAACACATAAATACCAACTAAAAACTTACATACATAATGACGGGTTTTTAAACCACCCATAAAAGTTAGTTCTAATTCTATCTTTGACTTCTATAGCAAGCCACCACCAAGAGTACCAAAGGATTGAGTAGAATAATTCATCGCAATCAAAAACCGCATTATTGAAAATGATATTATTTCTAGCCTTCCAAATACACTACCATATCGTCATCCAAATAGCTGCAGCCCTTTTGCATTGAATCTTCCCCGACAAAGCAGTAATTCCCACATGAAGTTGTCCACAACAGTCGTCTGAACCATGAAATACTTTTCTTTTTCGTGATGAATTCTATTTTTGAAGTATTAGACTCTTGATGAGAGATTTGTTTCGCACACCTGAGACTAGAAGAGCCTTTTCGAAAAAGTTATATATATATCTTCTTTTCGGTTTATTGGTTCTATTTTGAAATATATTATCAATTTTTTTTTATAAAAAATGTCAAGTATAATTAATATTTAATTAAATCTTTTTATATCGAAGATTAATTGAATATTTATTAGGCTTAAATGTAGTTTTAATCTCCCAAATTTCTCAATTGTTTGATTTTGATCCCTCAAATTTTTTAAAAATTGTTTGATTTTGGTCCCCAAATTTCAATTGTTTGATTTTGACTCTTCAAATTTATCCTCTTTTACATTTATAGTCTCCTTTTTGTTTTTTTTATTTTACTTTTTCTCTCTTTTTTTTTTTAAATTTTCTTTACAATTATATATATTTTTTAATAATTAAACTTTAAATGTAATATTTAGAAAAAAGTTAAAAGGTAGGGCATTGATACAGTGTAAAATAGTTTAATTTTTTTTTAACTAAAAAAATAGTTTAATTGGATACATGAAGGTGATTGGTTGCCAGTGTAGTGCATCACCCATTTTCTCTTTAGAAAATCTTAAATATTATTATTATTATTATTATTATTATTATTATTATTATTATTATTATTATTATTATTATTATTATTATTATTATTATTATAATACTTTGAATTAAAATATAAGATAAAACTTATTTTTTTAAAGAAAATAACGGGTAACAAATTACAAATCATTCTTTTTCGGGGGATCGAACCGTGATTCCTACCAAATCCAGTGTCAATCACCATTAGGCCAACTAACGATTGATAATTACAAATCAAATTTAAACTTTAACTTTTTTTTTTAACATATCAAACTTAGTTTTCACAAACATATTTAATAATCTCCCATCTTTTTTCCACCTGAATTTTTATGTATTAGCCACTCTTCACAAAAGACAATAAACATTGTGTCTAATAATTAAAAACTTATAGTGTAATGAATAATACTCGTCCACTCATATTTGAACGATATCAATTAATTAAATAATTAATTTAATATTAAAATAAAATATACTTATTCAATTAAACATTCTAATTGATAAAACAATTAATAGAACTAATATAAAGATATTTATCCTTATAATAAATATTGTAATTTGATTAAACAACATATTCTACGAGCAAAGACTAAATCGTCTCTTTCTTTTTATTTATTTATCGTTCATATTGATATTG
Organism: Vicia villosa; assembly: GCF_029867415.1. Classification (NCBI taxonomy): domain Eukaryota; kingdom Viridiplantae; phylum Streptophyta; class Magnoliopsida; order Fabales; family Fabaceae; genus Vicia; species Vicia villosa. The sequence goes on along the minus strand of NC_081182.1, from coordinate 36,774,735 downwards.
ACGTGTCTTAATTTTAAATTACTGTCAACCAAATTATATATTTTGTGACAATTGTTCATGTAAAGTTTAAATAGTTAAAATTTATTATAATCTTACAATTTTTTAAAGACTAATAATGTCTTAACTCAAATTTTAATATGATTTAAATTTGCACACTCCTAGGCTTAGCTGGTGTATATTCAAGTATATACACAGAGGCCACACTTGTTGTTGATGGTGGCAGCGACTAGGGTATATGTTACACAAAGATAGTCCCATCAAAATCAATTAATTGGACGTGAAATATGACCTACAAAACTCAAATTGAAATTAAATCACGCGTGATGGATCCGTTGGCCTTGTAGGATCTGGTTCCCATCCCTTAAAATATTTATATTCTATTTGGTTTGGTTACATAATTGTATATACTTTGTCTTATAAATAAAAAGTCATGTTATGACAGCCGTTGTACCTAAAAACAGCTATAAATTTGCAAATCCAACAAAAGCCATTCAAGGCCACTTGCCTATATTTTCCTATATTTGCTATTGGTATATGCGTGTTTGTAAATACATGTGTGTGTTTAGACCTTTTATGTTTTGGGAATTTGGCACATTTGTTTTATGAGATGGTTTATAGAGGATGAATTTACATGTCAACCCCTTATATATATATATATATATATATATATATATATATATATATATATATATATATATATATATATATATATATATATATATATATATATATATATATATATATATATATATATATATCACTTTTCAATTTGCGATATTTTCAAAATATTTCTATACTATTAACTCAAAATTTTTATCATTTGTGAAAAAAAATTATTGTTGGAAAAATTAGCCAAAAAGTAAATTTCTGGTACTTTTTTTGTGCGATACCGGAAATTATTTGATTTTCACAAATTTTCGGTATCAAATTTACCGAAAATTCCAAATTTCCGGTGCGATTTACCAGAAATTTTAAATTTCCGGTACTTTTACGAAACTCATTACCCCATACCGGAAATTTCCCAAATTTCCGGTATATAACCCGCTACCAGAAATTTCAAATTTTCGATGTGTACCGGAAATTTTGTTAAACCTGAAATTTTCTGTATGACAGATGAAGTTTTATATTTTTGCGGTCCTGAATCGGCAGCTTCAGCTTCTTCTATGGATTCTTGCAGTGATCTTACGCAGTACTTTGTGACAAATACGGTATGTTTACCTCACTCATACAATTTTTTTTTGTTTTTATAAATTAATGCAGTTATGTCATTGTACATTTTTGTGATTGTCAGATTTTTGAATCACGAGATAAAGTTCTAGAATGAGCACGTTCTATTGGAAGAACTCATGGTGTTGTTGTTGTTATAATCCGATCCGATTTTGCTAATGGAATGCGAGGGAGGAAGGATAAATTGATTATGAGCTATGACCGAGGAGGAAATTACAAAAAAAAAAATGAAGTTGCGGCCCCTTATGATGGCAATTCTACTATGAGGCTTAGATGCCCATTTAGGCCGAGATCTGCTCCGAGTGGTATTTGTTGGAAGGTGGTGGTTAAATGTGGGATGCATAATCATAAACTAGATAAGGATATTGTTAGGTCATGACATCTTGGGACGTCTAAAAGATGATGAAAGAAAGTTTGTGAATGACATGACGAAGTACAATATGACACCAAGGTACATCGCGTCTGCTTTGAAAGACAAAGACCCAGAAAATCTCACGAGTATTACCCAGATTTACCGAGTTAGAGCAACATACAGACTGGGCAAGAGAGGTGCACTGGTCATACCCAGAATATCTCACGAGTATTCCATAAGAGTGTCGTTTCAAAAAATTATCGTCACTATTGAGCATCGGTATAACACTCCATTCTATTCTAAATTGCACAGTTTTGTTTCATGACAATGTATACAAATCATTGAAAAGAAACTAGAAAAAGTCAAATTTGTTGGTGCGAGCAACCAGAGGTGTGGTTGTTACATTAGAACAACACATGAGTTACCGTGTGCGTGTCAGCTCGTCGGCTACCAGATTCTAGGCATACCTATACCTTTGGAATCTATTCATGTGTTTTGGATAAAATTGCAAATTTCAGAATATGAGGTGAGTCCTGACGAGGGAAAGTGGGATTTAGAAGAGAAGTGTGAAGAGTTGAAGCGACAATTCAATACTATGGATATTGTGGATGGATATTGTGGGTCAAAGTGCGTTGAAGAAAAAAGTTCGTGATATTGCCTATCCATCCACATCTTCAATGTGTCCATCGCCGGCGAAATACAAGCCAAAGAGAGGAGTTAAGAAGAGTAAAAAAGAGAAAGAAAATGATGTACATCGTGTCATTAGTCTGATGTGCATGCTGATCCAAGTCAGACTAAAGATACGTCAAATTCTCTCTAGTAGCTATCATGTGCCAAGTGCAATATAAATCCACAATCCATTCATGGCTAGAATTGCTATTCGAAATCACCTGTACATCAATTTAATACTAGCTTCTAATTTCAAAACTACATCATTTAATAGAATTAGATATCTTTTACACTGTTAACCAATTTTCATTACCAAAAAAAATTAGAAGAGAAGTATGGTTTAGCATATTATCTCCATTTTTAATAAAATATACACAACCAAAAATTTATACCAGCTGGAGTATTTTTAAAAGAAAATATGAAATTTCTCTCAAAATTTGTCACTAAATTTATAGCCTAGAATTATGTTAAGTCTAGGGTGAGGGCTCAATTAAAGATAAATTCTTTTTTTTAATCTCTTATTCCTATACTTGATTTTATTTTTTAGTAGTGATATAATTTGACTCAATGACTAAATATTTAATATTTAAAAAGAAAGCGATGATATAAAATTTTATCGATGTGTTTTTTTTTTCTTTATAAAAAGTTATATTTTGTACCTAAAATCTAATTCAACGGATAAATATTATATTGATAGAGAGAATACGCTTAGTGTGAATTTCAGTGGAGTTTGTCACTTTGTCTACAAGAATAAATTTAAAAAAAAAACTATTCCTCCTTCAATTTTAGTTCGTTTATCACCTTGATTGAAATCGTTCTGTTAAATTTAAATAAATTTTTATTATGGTTTGATTCAGTTGTTTTCGTACCATAAAATAATTTAAACTGAAGGGCAGACATAGCATAGACATGGGGGAAACAAGTTTTTGAATTGGGAGGAAAATATCCAATTAATTATATTCTATAATTCAGAGTTTCTGGAAGAAGAACAAACCATGGACATGCATGAATACCGTGGCTTATCCAAGTATCTAAGTGTCTTATCAAATCCGTGTGCCAATGAAATTATGATCGTGTGCTGTTAATACGCCCCACTAGCATAACCAAACATTTCTTATGTGTTATCAAAGAAACATTTGAGATGTTATTTGTACATAATTCATCTGACTTGACTTTTTTTTTTACTTATTTTTTAAAGAAAATTTCTGTTAGTTAAATAGGATATATAGGTTGCAGAAGTATACAGAAAGTTATAATGTATGGAGGATTGTGCGTGTGTGTGATCTAGCGGTGAAACGCTTGGGTCTTGAGAGTGTGCTCCTCTCAAGATCTCAAGTTCGAAACCCGCTAGATTCAAATTGCTTATTAAAAAAAATAAAATAACAATGTATGGAGGACACTAACTACAACAGCTTTATGGTGCAACACAACTTCGGTTGATAACTCTCAATAGTACTCCCTCCGTTCCTTTTTAAGTGTCGTTTTAGAAGAATTTTTTGTTCCTATTTAAGTGTCGTTTGTCAATTATACCCTTATTTTCTTAATAACTCCACCTCACATTTTTCAATTAGTTATTGGAAAAAGAGAGTGCATGAATGAATTTATTTGAAAAGAGAAAAATAAATAAGGGTATGATAGGAAAGTAACTCTAAAAATCCACTATCTTGGTTTAAGAACTTTTTACTAAAATAACACTTAAAAAGGAACGGAGGGAGTAATTCTTTTGTGTGCAAATTAATGTGTTAAGAAAAGAATTTGTCTTCTAGGTGAATTTCTTAATTGATCCAAAGTGAATTAAGTACTGGATATTTTTAACTATTAGTTATATAAATACATAAAAAAATTAAGTAAAATAAAAAAAATAATGTGCGTAACATAGTTTGATTGATTGAATGTGTGAAACAATTTGTAAGTTATGGTATTCATAGAAGAAAGTAGTATACTAACCATATAATTGTGTCATACAAAAAGGCTATCTTTTTTAACTAATTATGTGGATAATACATGAGTGTTCTATCTACTTTTGATGTATGTTTGGTTTGTACTCTTTTTTTTTTTTTTATACATTTCTTATTAACTATATCCTTATCTTCCTAAATCGTGGTTCCACGATCTTGACCTCTTCAGTTAGAGGCACCTCTTCAATTAGAGGCAATATTAACATCGAACATGGTCATAAGCTCAAATGTATAATTGTAATGTAGTTTGATTAAGTCTAGAGTCTTCTTGATCATGATAGACTCTAGTAAATATGAGATATATTTGTCTGACTCATATGTTTGATTGTGATGAATTGGAGATAAAAAAAATTCTTGTAAACTAAGGAAGTTTTGCAGATATTCTATATTGGGATGCGTTTGAAAGATTCTGCCTCGACCCAGAGGACCTAAAACCCTTCAAGGGCCCCATTAGTTGGATTCTCTAGGGAGTAGGTGCAAGTGAAATGTTACATCACGCTAAAGATCGCCTTTGGAGAGCAGGATCAAACCAAAGAAATTAAGGTCAAATATTTGGTTATTAACGCCCCTTTTTCATATAATATGATTATAGGGTGGTCAACTTTTAATCAGTTGGGCGTCGCCTTGTCCACTTTGTATTTATGCATTAAGTACTCGCTCTTTAATGGGGGAGTAGGAATTATCCAAGGAGATGAGAAAATCTCCAGAAAGTGTTATGTAGAGAGCCTAAAACCCTAGGCACAAGCTTTAGGAAAGTGGGCTCAGGAATAAAGTCATCGGTAAAAGCTTGCAAAGGCAAGGAAGCTCCCCATAAAGCCACCGGAAATCAAAGCTTAAAAGTCTATAAGGAATGTTCCCTGGGGTCAAAATTCCTACCTTCATTTGTTTGTTTTCTTTATTATCGTTTACTCATTTTATTATTAATTTTGATAGGCGAATATTGCATCTCTTCCGTTTGTAAAGACATATTGTTTTAGAGGGTGCACTATTTTCCCTATGTGCCTTGCATGGGGAAATGGATTTTAATGAGGCCCCTCATTTATTATTTTAGAGAATTTGTGTTTGTTGGCTATTCCTTTCTTGCAAAAAACCTGAAAGCTTGAGAGAAGATAGCTCTAAGAGGCGATCAAAGTGCTGGATCCCTAAGAAATATCCTTGTCGCCCTAAAAGGCGATCGAAATGATGGATCCTTATGAGGGATCATTTCCACCCTAAGAGGAAATCAAAACATTGGATCCTTACGAGGGATCCATACCACTCTACGAGGTGATCAAAACACTAGATCCTTACGAGGGATCCTTTCCGCCCTAAGAAGCGATCAAAACACTGGATCCTTATGAGGGATCCTTGTCACCCTAAAAGGCGATTGAAACACTGGATCATTAAGAGGTATCATTGTCACCTTAAGAGGCGATCAAAATGTTGGATCCTTATGAGGGATCTTTGCGCCCTAAGAGGCAATCGAAAAGCTGGATCCTTATGAGGGATCCTTGCCTCCCTAAGAGGCGATTGAAACACTGGATCCTTAAGAAGGATCCTTGTCACCCTAATAGGAGATTGAAACACTAGATCCTTATGAGGGATCCTTGTTTCCCTAAGAGACGGTCGAAATACTAGATCCTGATAAGGGATCCTTACCTTCCTAAGAGGAGATTGAAATGTTGGATCCTTATAATCCCTAATAGGGGTCCTTACCGCCTTGAAATATGAAAAAAATTCCGGAACTACTAAAAGGATCCTTGTTGCCATAAGAGGCTATCAAAAGGTTGAATTTCCTAAGAAGGCTCCTCGCAGCCTCACAAATTAATCAAGATCCTCAAAAGGGATCTTAGTCTATCAAAACATAGGAACTTTGCGGAAGACCCCTACCAATATGGAGACGATATAAATTGACCAACGCTACTGTTAATCTTGATAGGGGACCAGGAGAAACCTTATTTATTGACCCATAACCTAGTTCCCCAAGTAATAAATCATTGCACCCTAAAATACAAGCATGAGGCTACACTAATAACATTAAACACACTTGAAAGTATGAAGCCATTTAATATTATAAAAAAGGATCAAAATACAATGAACTATCCATCCACAAACTGACCATCTCAAACCACTCAAAAGGGATCCGTCTAGCTTAAGTCTAGGTTGGGATAAAAGAAGGCAACTTGTCTCTTCGCCATTTCAAAATGCTAGGAAGAAATAGCCACAACCTCGTCTTCGAGCAACAAGACCGTCTATTATAAGATTTTGGTGGAACTATGACCTTCTTCCAGTGACTGCTCTAGACGTCTCACATTCTCAAACTGAGTGAGGGTTGTAGAAGCTATCTTCTTAGCATGCTCCTTCAAAGCATCTCGTTTCTCCCTCAGTGCTCTAACCATTTCCTGGCCTTCGTAAGCATTCCTTAGGGTCAAGTCTATCTAGAATTGTAAATTTCAGATGGTGCTGGAATGTTTCTCCCTTTGAGCTTCCCTACTAGAAGACACTACAAAAGTTGGACCTCTACCAGGTTCGATAAGCGGGCATAAGACATGCAAAGAATCAACTGGTAATCACCAAGAATGTTTTGTGAAAGTGAGAGGTGTCGATCTGAGAACTCGACCGCATTGGAGGCATGTGTATTCCATATAGAAGGTCAAGGAAGGGATGGTCCACCGCTGCTTTCTCTCCCTCTTTTCTTACCGGCCGACTTCCTAATGGTATAAAAGGACCCTTCTCCACCTCAGATTCTTGGAAGGGCAAGCTTCACCTGCACGAGATGTCTCGCACTGACACTTTTCACCCGCGTTAGTTAAAACTCTAGGGAAAGCTAGAGGAAAAGATACATGTTTCCGGGGGACCTGCATTCAAATCAAACTCTCTCTCTCTCTCTCTCTCTCTATCTCTCTCCCATTGTCAAGTGATATTCTAGCCGTGTCCTCTACAAAAGAAAAAGGGAGCCACATTAACACATGAAAGAAAGGATTGAGAATCGAGACATAAATATTTTATCATAAAAAATTACCCCAGTATTCCTCTACCTCATTTCCATCTTCTCAGTCTCGGGTAATTAAAGCAAGAGAGCTCAAAGGCCGGAAACACATTAAGAACTATACTACCTCTTTCCCAATGAGGGGTACACGTAATTTTGCTGGTCACCAGAGAGTCGTAGCCTCGTCCCCTCATCCTCATGAACCTATCTTTCTAATCCTCGTAGGGGCACGCATAAGGTCTAATATACGTCTGTCTCGAAAATCAAGCAGAGTTATCCAGCCACAGTTTGGGAGAACATCCATGCTGTAAAAAGAAAGAAACACCAAAATGGTGGAAGGGGCCCTTAGTTTATTGCAGATTATCTGAAAACCCTTAACACCCCCATATGTTGGGGGTGATCTGGGAGAGGGGCATTAATAACCATAAAAATCAGCCTCAAAGGGAGAAAAAAGGATTAGAACCCGTAACTCATGAATAACATGCAGATAAAAACAAAAGTAGGGAGCAAAGGCCCCGCCGACGGTGTTCATGTTATCTCTTTCCGTTCCTGAGCAGGGTTCCAGGACCACATCCTATTCATTCCCTATTCTAGAAAACCCAAAGGCATCATGAAACTTGCTTATCATGTTGGGGATGGAATAAATAGACGCTATATCTCGAACATGAATTCATTTTGCATTCCTTGGGGCCATTAACTCCAGGTGAGAGGAAGAGGGAAAAAAGGACAAGAACGACAACTTTTATATCCTAAGAAATGGAATAAATGCCACCACCTTTCCTTTTCTTCCTTCGAAGCTTTATTAGTTTATTCTAGACTAGTATGTTTTTCCTAGGGAAGTAAGAAATCCTGAAGGAAAAAGAAAGAAAAAATCTCCTCAAACAATTAGCCAACTCTTTTTGTAGAAGTCCAAATGTGCAAGCAATGTGTCGACTCATGGGAGTAAATACCGTGAAGGATGGAAAAGTTCTATAAATAGAGGACACATGCAAGGCAAATAAATTCATTTCGGTTTCCTAGGAAAACTTGCATTAGCTGCATTAAATGTTACACATGTCTTCTTCACTAAGCCCTCAAGCTTTCATAACTGATTGAAGTTATGACGTCTTTAGTAAATCAAGTGAAACTCAACGTTTTCCACTAACGTTTGTTTACCCAAGAACACCTGGTAAGAATGGTGATTCACCTCTCACTATCGTTCGTTCCCACATTCTCTTGCCCCAAGCTGAGGGATTCGTCTCCCATGAAAAGACTGCATTCAGCTAAATGACTCGCCCCAAGCTAAGGGACTCGCCTCCCATGAAAAATAACTCTTTTAGATGAGGGATTCTTCTGAGTTGAGGGACTCACATCCTATTTAAAAGGCCTAGTTTCCAAAATATAGAACCCGACTCTTATGGAAAGACTCGCCCCATACCGCGAGACAGAACCCGAAAGAAGCCTTAAAACACTTTTCCCTTTACAAGTCTTCGTGCTTGAGGGATCGTGTAGTGTTATATAAGTGAAAGTCTCCAAATAAGGCCAACACAGGGGTTCCCGCCCCACAAGGTAATTACTGGGCGCTAACTTTGCATAGTAGGGGGATCGCCCTCCTAAAGAGACACATTCACAATGCCAATATTCCTCGTCTGTGAATACTAAGTTATACCGCGATTTCCTAAAGAATAGATAGTCAACGAACTCCTCCAGTCATAGGGAACGATTACCATCTCTTAGAGTTTTCTAAATCTTAGACTCACGTGCCTCTATAAATACTTCTCCCATAAACAGGAGAATGGACATACCATAACTTACCTAGAATACCCTAAGCATTACCCTCACATGTGAAACTTTTCACCTCACGTGAGCAGGTCCTCTAAACCACCGTAAACATTGTTACACCACCATAAAGAGCTCTTCGCCGCCGTGGGAAACCCTAACTACCATAATTGTTATAAACCTACTAAGACTTTTGAGTATTTTCTACCATTGTAGAGATACCACACACACTTGTATTTTTTTACTAGTACATTAATATTTCCTTCTCGCTTAACAATTTTTCTTGAACTCATTTTTTCCTCTTTTTTAATCTCAAAAGATAATTTGGTTTTTAAAATCTTCGAAGATATTAAAAACATGTCAGAGTAGCTATACATAAACTAAAAACCTAAATCAGTAATATTTATACTAAACTGTGGAATTCTCCTAAAAATAACTTGTAAAACAAGTTAATAAATTTCATGATAATATAGTTGAATTTAAATAAAATTGATTTATCAACTCGTCCAACTTACAACTTTAACTATTCGTAAACAAAAATTCTATCAAAAGTTCAAAACAAGTTTAAACTCACTCATTCTCAATCAAAACTTTGGATCAAATTATTTCAAGTTTGCATGGTTCTAATTCAAAATTAAGTTTCAAAGCATTAGTTAATCAAAGAATGGAGGTAACATAATTGCTAGTTCAAAGTATAGTTTCAATGTTTCATGTATTACAAAACAACATTCAGTCAAATTAGAATAACAATCTTCACAATTGTATCGATAAGGTGTTTTTCTCAATTTAGAAAATGATTTTTTTTTTTTAAATATCAATTTTAAAACACATCTAAATATTATTATAAAATATATAATCAATTCTAGATCACTAAAGTTTTTAGGCTATAATGTTGTAGACTACCAACAATATTATGGGGATGTGTTGATGTGCATAAGGTATACCTTATGCACGGTGCATAAATACTCAAATATTGTTTATATTACTCAAACTATTATATTTATTACTCAAAATAATATACAGATTACTCAAAGAGTAATGCTATTTAGTACGAAAGAAAATGGGGAAGAAATGCAAGAATGAACACATGTCACTATATTATAGGGGAATTTTTAATTTATTTTTAATTTAATTTCCTTTTTAATAGGAATCATGGGGTGGTGGTGATAATGAATGGTTGAGATTTATTCTTGCCTTTCTTGTTTTTATATTTTCTTAACCATTAGCATTTTCCTTACTCAAAATAGTATAAATATTATTCAGAATAATGAATATATTACTCAAAATAGTTAAAATTCGATATTACTCAGAATAGTGTACTCATTACTCACAATTAATAATTACTCATAATTAAAAGATGTGTACAAATAATGCATATATTATTCATGGATTATGATATTATTACTCATTTCTAACTAAAATATTACTCGTAACAATTTAAATATTACTCGTACGAGACTTATGCACCGTGCATAAGGATATACCTTATGCACATCAACCAGACCCAATATTATGGATCACTAAGATTTCTAGGAATATATACAACCAATTTTTTTCCTTTTTCCTAATCATAACCCAATATGCATGTTTCTCTTGACAACAACTATTTTCTTTGGTTTTTCTTACACCTTCTCCACAATTTTCTTTGTTTTTCAATTGTATTGTCAATGAAACTATTTTTTTCTCTCTTCTTTTCATAATCATCATCAATTCAACATACTTAGATCATACTGAAATTCTATTTTACCGATAACAAGATGTAAAATACAATCTATGTGACAACAAAGTTTTGTATCAAAGAAAAAATACGCATAAAATAAATAACACAAATAATTGATAATCAATTTTAATATATGAGAAACATGTTTTCACCAATAAGTGTAACGGAGAACATATTAGGTGTAAGTACTAGCCAGTGAAAGGAAAATATGACTCTAATAATTAATTACATGAACCCTACACACTAAAAAGAATCGGGACTAGAAATCACTTTTCACCTTCACTTTCCTGATAAATCCAAGTTAACAATCTTCAAATATCTCACCCCAATCCTAAAGTGTGTATGACACATTAAGCTTTGGGTTCAATTTACTCTCCTAATGTATACAATTATATGCAAACGGATAAACTTCCAAATTTCCTTTATGATATTTTAAAAATCGTGATATGAATCACACACTCACGTTAAAACATATTGATCAATAATTTTACAAAAAGTTCCATCAATTAATCATGCGCTAGAGAAAAGAGAACATAACTTTGAAATATTTTGACAAAAATCTACCTCATGATGATTGTGAATTTCATCTATCTTTTTTTGTCCATAAGTATAACTAACTTATAGAAAAACTCATATCATTTAGTGTGGGGAAACTATTATTTGCAAAAGTTTCCTCAATGATTAATCTTATTATTATGTATACTATTTACAGTATGTTATAATATATATTCAATTGCAACCTTACAACCGGCTGGTTAGAAGACATGAGTACGAATCCAAAAGTGCCAGTGTTCTGTCTTAATTTTGGTAATTGTTTCGTACTTAATTGTTTATTAACTTTTGTGTTTTTTTTCTTTCTTTTCTTGATGTCATGAAAGAAACTTTCCTAATTCCTATATTAAAATCCAAAACATAAAAGAAATAAAATGTATTCCTGTATTTCCCTCTAATTACATCATTAATTAAAAAAATCTGTTGCTTTCCATTGACGGTGACTTAAATTTTTGTTGTTGTTAATATGCAAATAAATATACGTCCACTAAATGCTTTATCTGGACCCAAAATTTCTGTTCACTTACACGGGTATATCTTCTTTTTATCTACAGAAAATCAAAACAAATCTTCAACCTCAAAGGTTTCATTCTCTAATCACTTAAACAAAAATTGTTCTGGGTATAATTTAATTTTCTTTTAAAAAAGAAAAAGAAAAAAGAAGGCATTAATATGGAAGGAATGGACATTGTTCAATCGAGTTTATACTCAACATTATCTTCACAAAACATGAATAATAAGTACCTGAACAGAGTATATTAAGGTAATTCTAAATATAGCAATGGTTTATATAGAAAGCAAAGTGAAGGGAAAAGGTAATGAGGGCCCCGTAAGCACTCTATAAAATTAGAAATTTAAGTTTTTATGAAAAATGTATATTCAAAGCTTTAGAAATTAGAATATATTTTTTTTAATAAGCGATTGAATATAAGATATCGCACTAGGGGTGCAACCCTTACATCAAGAACACCCTAGGTAGAATTGTTACAAAGTAATGGTAGTTTGTACCACTCATAAAAATTGATCCTTCGAGAGGATTCTCTACTACTAACCCATCTCCAAGAAAAATACATAATATTTGATATCACCTCATCATGACTAAAAAGACCACTATAAAAAATGATTGTATTTCTCATGTTCCAAGTGCACCAAATCAAAGCTATCCATATAGTGTTTAGAATTGCTTTAATTTTGTGGTTTTTCACCTTTTCTTGGATCCTCCCGAAGCTCTTGAATTCCTCTTGAGAAAAATTGGCGACATTGCCCAACCACAAATAAATTCTATTCCAAACCGCCTTTGTTACTTGGCATTGATAAAAAAGATGATCCAAAGATTCCGGAAAATTAGAACAAAAAGGACAATCAATGGAGCTAAGATAGACACACCTCTATTAACAAGAAGATCTTTTAGCGGAAGTCTATTGATGAAGAATCTCCAAGAAAAAACCTTGATCTTTGCCGGAATGGTTGTCTTCCAAATGACATCCAACAACTTGATGGTGGAAGTTGGCCAAGCTATCTCTTTTGCACTAGACACCATTTGCGAGACACTAGACACCGTGAAATCTCCATTAGAAGTGAGGTTCCAATGAAATTCATCCTTTGCCGATATGTCCAACTCAACTCCTTGAAGAAGCTCTATTAAAGCCTTAAGATCTTCCCCAATTGTCGTGCCCGTTGCGGGCATGGCGGTGGAAGTGGCATTCGGGACCATATGAATTAAAACATCAACGCCAAAGATGGCTTCCCAATTCCACCAAATGTCACCATTGTTCAAATTAATGATATCATTCACCACACATAATTTGTTGGTTGTACGATCAAACAAGTGCAGAAAGGAAACACTAAGCGGTTGATCGACCAACCAACAACTATGCCAAAAGAGAATGTTATTACCTTTCTTGAAGTCACATTTGACCCACTCGGTGAATCCTTCACCCAAATCATCCTCTTTGAAGTCATTAAGAAAAATATCTCTCCACCATCTAGAATCGTCCCGATTTAAAAGATCCTTGGTTGAGGCCAACACTTTTATCTTCAGGTTATGATATCTCAAGCGTAAAAAATTGCTCCATATTGCCTTATCCTCCTTTAGAATTCTCCACTTCCATTTAAGAAGAAGAGATTTGTTCATTTCTCCCACATCTCTAATGCCTAACCCTCCTTTTTCTTTGGGCTTGCAAATATTCTCCCACTTTACCCAATGGATGCACCTTCCTTTCACGTTCCCACTCCACAAAAAATTGCTAAGAAGACTTCTTATAGATTGAAGAGTGTTACTCGGAGCTTTATAGAAAGAGAGAGTAAAAATAGGGATATCATTAAGCACGGATCCAATGAGAGTCACCCTCCCTCCTATGGATATGTTCCTACCCTTCCACTTGGATAATCTTGATTTTATGTTATCAATCACGTCTTGCCACACCTTTTTCGTATAAGCACCATCTCCCACCCAAATACCAAGGAATTTAAACGGAAAACTTCCTTTTTTGCAAGCAAGAAAAGGTGTCGCAGCCTTGATGTACCAATCTCCAATATGGGTTCCAAAAAGATTACTTTTTTGGAAGTTGATCTTCAATCCGGAAACCAATTCAAAACCTCTTAGCAACACTTTTAAACTCCAAAGATTATCATAAGAGTGTTCTCCTAGAATGATGGTGTCGTCCGCAAATTGTAAAATATCCACAAAGTCATTTGCACCATACTTGAAAGGCTTAAATTCTCCCACCTCCACCGCTTTCTTAGTTAGAGCGGTTAAACCTTCCATAGCAAGGACGAATAAGAAAGGTGATATGGGATCACCTTGTCGTAAGCCTCTTTGAACCTTGAACTCTTTTGTTGCGCTTCCATTCACCAACATGGACATGTGATTATTAAAGATACAAGATTCCATCCATTTCAACCATCTTTTGCCAAATCCCATTCTCACCAAAATCCACCTGAGATAATTCCACGAAATCGAGTCATAGGCCTTTTCGAAATCCACTTTAAGTAATAAGCACCCCCTCTTCTTCTTTTTTGCCGAATCAAGAATTTCGTTAACCAAAAGCACCCCATCCATCATACTTCTACCCGGGACAAAAGCGATTTGATTGATAGAGACCAACTTATCCACAACACCTCTCATTCTCGCCGCTAACATCTTTGCTATAATCTTGTAAATACTCCCCACTAAACAAATTGGCCGATATTCAAACAAGTCTTGCGAATTCTTCTTTTTAGGAATGAGAGCAAGAAAAGAAGAAGTAATGGATTTAACAAGAGTACCTTTATGATAAAAATCATTGCAACACTTCATGACGTCTCCTTTAATTAGGTACCAATACTTTTTGTAGAACTCCAAAGAGTAACCATCCGGCCCTGGGCTTTTGTTTCCGTCACACGACCAAATAGCTTCCTTCACCTCATCTTCCTCGAATGGTTTCTCTAAGGCAGTGCTTTAGGGTTTTGCTAGGATTTAGAAGAGTTGGCGTTTTCTAAAATAATAAAATTCTCCTTGCAAGGCTTATGTCTCTGTTTGTAAAATAATAAAATTCTCCTTGCAAGGCTTATGTCTCTGTTTGTTAGGATGTCTCTGTTTTGACAGACTTTGTTGTTTTAGTATATTGATGGTGTTATTGGCTATTTTTCTTTATATTTGTTAACTTCTTTTATTGTTAATATATAGTTTCTGCTTTGTTATTAAAAAATAATTATTTTATTAAAAATTTTAAAAATGTTTTAGAAAACTAGTTAGTAATTAGTTTTTTTAAGCTAGAAATATATTGATAGGAGAACCCAAGTTCTCAAACTAAGTTACAAAAGAGGTTCGAGCAAAGAACTCGATAGGAAAATTACACGCCAATTGTACATTACGCTAAATAATAACACGGGTTTCTACTAAACTTGTAAAAGTTACAATTAAGTTGGGTAATTTTACCAATAAACACCCACCTCCAAACCAAAGCTTTAACATCCCAAACAATATCCAAAATATTCCAAGTATCTTCCCTAAAAATAACGGCATTTCTCACTTTCCAAAGCGTCCAAACCATCGCCAACCACACCATTCCCTCCTTTCCTTTTTCTCACCCTCTGCTTCTTACAAAAAGAGGACCCCAACAAGAATCTTTCCTTAAAACTTCCCGCCTTGTAATCCTTAAAACCAACCCATTCCGCAATATTTTTCCAAACCAAATATGAATTATAGCAATGCAACAGAGAATGAAAAGGAGATTCTTCGTTCACACTGCAGAAAACACAAGGAGAAAAAGAGTGAATAATAATACCTCTTAACGATAACGCATCCCTCGTCGGGAGTTTGTTGATGAAACATTTCCAACCGAATGCTTTAACCTTCAAAGGTGCTTCCGTAAACTTTCTTTAAAGCCACATCAAAATTTTCTACAGGACCGTAAGGAATGTGTTCGTTGTTAAAAATACGGTAACAACTACTAACCGTAAAATTCCCATCTCTTTCTGGTGCCCACGCCACAACATCGCTGTTGTTACAACAAAGAGGAGCAGCACATAGAAGCTGCTGCAACTGCAGTAAATCCGCTGCCACATCAGCGTTGTCCACCCAGTCTTGATGTATTCCGAACTCCCCCCACGACCAAATGTCGTCTTTCCACCCTCCCATAAGTGTAATAGACGCTACATGCAAAACTGAGATAGAATATAACAGAGGAAAAAGCAGATACAAACAACCATGTTTTGTCCAGTTCGCATGCCAAAAATCTGTTTTAAAAAAAAAATTCATCCAACTTTAAAATAAAATTATTTATGATTTGATCTGATTTGAATGATTAATTGTAAATATTCAATCAAATTTAATCCAATTTCTTACAATTTAATTTGAATCAAATTATAAATTATAAACATTTTTATTAATATTAATTTATAAAAATATGATAAATTAATAGTTTAATATTAAATCTAATATAAATAAATTAAACTTAATATTACCTAATACCAACTATATATTATGTATGAAACAAATAAATCAAAATTAAAAAATAATTAATATTAAATATATTTTTTTTAATAAACAATGATATTATAAAGGGAATATAAGTAATATTCCACCCAACGGAAAAATAAGGCGGAAAATCTCTACTTCCTAAAACAGATGAGAGGTAGAGTATTTCAATAATAAAAATTATATATATAATTCGGCTTTTTTAAATAATTAAACATCAACCAAATATAAATTACTATTATATATAACACCATTAAAAAATAAATAAACTAAAATACATGTATTCAGTAATTAACTCAAACCGAATCAAACA
Source organism: Vicia villosa (assembly GCF_029867415.1). NCBI lineage: Eukaryota > Viridiplantae > Streptophyta > Magnoliopsida > Fabales > Fabaceae > Vicia > Vicia villosa. Next base: position 36,758,258 of record NC_081182.1, on the reverse strand, counting down.
AAACACTTTTTACAAAATAGCATTCAAATATATTTAATATTATTTAATTTTATCAATTTTTATTTTATTTTTGTGAATTAGTTTGCAGTTTTATTTGAATACCCCTATATAAGACTCATGTTACAAAAATAAACCTATAAAAGATTTTATTTTAGAAAAAAATTACACTTTAGAAAAAAATTACAATTTTAAAATTTAAAAAGTGAATTATAAAAAGGATAATGCTAACTTGTGCCCCAAGAGCACAAGTTAAAAAACTCATAAATAAAAAATTTGTATTGAAAAAAATAATCAAAATAATAATTATAAGTTTTTAATGAAAAAAATACACAATTATCAAGTAAATTTTTTTATATCTAGCATTACCCTTGTACAAAAAATCAAGGCATTAATATCTCACAGAGTTGGTACAAATAATGAACCTAATAATTTATTTTACTTTTATTATTATTAAGGCAAATAATGAGCCACCAAAGAAACTACTCCATAAACCTTTTAATATGTGTGGCTTATTTATGTTAGACCAGTCAAATGTACTGCCTCAATTTTGCATTGCATGGGAATAACAACAAACAAGTTACTGATTTACTACTAAAATACTATTTCATCATTTTTTTATTATTATGTGCCCTTCCATATTCTATATATACACCAAATACCTTTTTGTCACACACCAAACTTTCCATTTGAGTATTCACTAACTCATCACTACTACTACATTCTCTCTTTCTTCAAAACAACTTTACTTCATATTTTCAATATCTCTAATGGCAGCTTTTTCATATCAATACAATCCTTTCCTCGTTGATCACTCACACTCACCATTCATGTTCAACATAAACACTACCTCTCCTCTTCCTCATCCTCAGTTTCATCCTCTTCATCAAGATATTATTAACTGTGTTGATCATCAAAGCTCCAAAGTTACTACCATCACTGACAATGAACCTTCTTCTCTCACCAAAAACCTTAGTCCTCAGTCCTCCATGGTATTGGACAAGCTCGAAACCGGCGACGAGCAGGTTACTCAGAAAATTAATCCTATGGAGAAGAAAAGAAGAACCAGAAACAATGGACCTTCCTCAAATAACCCTAAATCTCATGTAATAATAAAAAATAATAATATTTCATGTTTTATCCTAAATATTTTTTTTAGCATTTTTTGAACTAGTCATGGTTTAATCACTACTAAAAAATATGAAATAAAATTTCTCTCATTTTGCAGGAAATTGCAGCAGAAGGGAGAAACAAAAAACAGAAGAAAAACAAAGAAGAGAAAAAAGATGAGAGAAAATGTTTGGATGAGCCTCCAACTGGTTACATCCACGTCAGAGCAAGAAGAGGTCAGGCCACTGATAGCCACAGCCTTGCTGAAAGGGTACACTACTACTGACTCTGACTACTCTCTCTTCTTTTATGTAAAGATACCCCACTTGAATAATACTTTTAAAATTCCAAAAATGTCCCTTTATTTATCTTCATGTATCATTCTAAATTGGATTGGATTAATTCAGGTAAGAAGAGAGAAAATAAGTGAAAGGATGAAGAAGTTGCAACAACTTGTGCCAGGCTGTGATAAGGTAGGTCAAGTAAAACCTTCATGACAGCATATATATAGGCCCATACAATTAATTTAATTCAAAATTTTAATAATTAACATAGAATTTCTTTAAAATATAATTATTAATTGACATTTTTCTCCTTTATTTTTTCTAACTAGGTCACTGGAAAAGCCCTTATGTTAGATGAAATAATCAATTATGTTCAGTCTTTACAAAATCAAGTAGAGGTAACACTATTAACCTCAACCTAATTTCTTATATTATATCTATATAAACTAGTTATATATAGTTGTTGATGTTTCTGTGTTTTTTTTTTTTGTTGCAGTTTTTATCAATGAAACTTACTTCTGTGAATCCAATGTTCTATGAGATGGCAACAGACCTAGAGACTTTCATGGTTAGACCAGATGTGAGGAACAAAATTAATTAATTTACATTTAGTATTATAATGTATAATAATTAATAATGAAAGTAACTAACTTTGTTATATTTTGAATTATATCAGAAACTAAATAACTTAGCATCACCATCACCACTATCATCATCAGTGTCACATTGCAACAGTCCCAAACAAGGCACAGCTTATGCTGATACAACCACCATGAATACTCCAACCAACATTTTCCAAACTACTACTGATTACAACCACCTTTTGGATACTTCAGCTTCAGTTTTTCTTCAAGGACAGAGATCAAATGTTGTTTCTGAGGTAAAAAAATATAACTGGTCTTAAAAAATGGCTTTTGATTCTTGTTTTTTTTACTGACAAAAATCTTCATTTTCAGGATGGTAGCCATTTTTGGGAGGTAGAAGATCAACGACAAAAGTTTCTTAATTCACATGGATTCAACAACAACTTATGTTCATTTTCATTAATTTAAATTTCATAGAGGTGCATGGCATGTTCTACAATTCTACCAACATGTTTGTAAGCTCTCAAATCATGTCTCTTATGTCTTATCTTATTATATGCTATTATATATATATATATATATATATATATATATATATATATATATATATATATATATATATATATATATATATATATATATATATATATATATATATATATATATATAAAGCTTGGTTTCTAAATAAGACTATAAAATTTTTTTGCAGGATTTAGATTTTACATTAGGTAAGGAAATTCTTGAAAGAATATGAATATGTGTATATTAAAGGGTATGAAAATGAATGGATGAAGAACAAGAAAATGACAGAAAATGCAGCAGACCAAATAAAAGACCATATCTTTTCTAGATCTGTGTTCTGTTCCAGTTATTTTTGACTCTTATGTTACACAAATTCCTAGGGACTAGTATTGATCCTAAGTAGACATCACATACAGTGAAATTATTTTGTGTCAATGTAAATTATTGAGCTAGTGATTCTTGTGGTGGCAGTTATTCTGTTGGTACAGTTAATAAATTTTTATCATTATTGAGAAATGAGGGGTTGAATACATTATTGGCCATGCAGTTGTTGTTGGTCTAAGCCTAGCTAGATTTATGTATATCAGTATATGTCTATACAGATTCTTCAAGTTTTGGCATTTTATACTGCTATTTCTGTTTTTTATTATAAGTTGCTTTTAAAAAAAAATTATGTTTTATAATTTCAATGAATAATGAATAATTAGTGATATTTTTTTTATTGTATCTTTAAATATTTATTATTTTATCTTCTTTCAATTATGTAAATTTATCTTCCACATGTCATTAATTAAGGACAATTTTATAAAAACTTTCGTAATTTTCCATTTTCATACAACAATCATTATTTTTCTTTATACGTGTGAAAAAGTCTAAAATAACTTATACTAATAAAAGAAATGTAGTATATGGTTATTGTTATATAATTTATAATGATAATAATAATAATAATAATAATAATAATAATAATAATAATAATAATAATAATAATAATAATAATAATGTATTTTTTTATATTATTTATGGGTTCAGTTCAACTGTGTTTACAAAAATACAAGGTTATTTTAATTTTAGTAGTTACTTTCAGTGATGGAATTGTGTTTGTGTATATTGGAAAATTACTAGCACATATGTAGGCCTTTGAAATACACAAGTCAATTTAGTGTTTTTATTTTGAAAAAAAAAAAAACTATGTCAATTCACTTTCACTTAAATGATGAATACAAAATATAGAAATTGACATGACAGTTTTTGTTTCAACAGACAAGGATGTTATGTCATTTTTATAGATCTTGCTTGCCTACATTCAAGATTTTCTGCATTTCACACATTAGGAATATTTGTAAATTTCTTATCAAAATCAATCAGTTTTCACATCGGTCGACTAACTGAGGTGAAAAATTACTTTTCACTCCTTATCTCAAAAGATAATCTCATGTTAAATACCTATTTCACCTGATCTAAAATGTCTTTTATATAATCGTGATTGTTCGATATTAATCAAATGACTATAACATTCTGAATGCAAAATCATCTATTTCTTGAGATTGCATGTACTAAGAAACACAACAATTCCTTCCAAGGTGTGTAGAATTAAAATCTTATGAAAAAATTTCAATTCTTTACATGCTACTATTTCAAATTTTGGCAAAATGAAACATTCATTGAATTATAATGTATTTGGGGATGCTTGTGTGAACGAAGAGAAGTTTGTTTTGGTTACTTAGAATTGAATTGGGTGTGACATGAACAAGTGTCTATCCATATCAACACATTAAGAATAATATTATCAAAGGTGAAAGCAAAAATAAAATATGACAATGACTAAATCAGCTTCCTTTTTCTTTTTTCAGCTATATGGGTCCTATTTATGTTAAAACAATACTTGCCACTCATTCTAGCTATCTACCTCTTCAATTCTCTTGGTTTCTCTATTTATGATGATAAGTAAATATGTTTTACACAAGAGGATAAGGACTACGGTTCATGAGTATTGTTATACAATGCAGTATTTTATAATATATATTTAAAATTTGTAATACTTAAATTTTAACTCATTTGTATTTATTGTTCGCGATTTTACTTTTATATATATATATATATATATATATATATATATATATATATATATATATATATATATATATATATATATATATATATATATATATATATATATATATATATATATATATATATATATATATATATATATATATATATATATATATATATATATATATATATATATATATATATATATATATATATATATATATATATATATATATATATATATGGGGACGACTCAAGTGAGAACACTTGGTTATTATGAGAAATGAGAACAATGAATCACGAGCATTAAATTTTGATTTTGTTGATTTTAATGGACTAGATTGGTTTCTCTTTCTATTATCCTTAGTATTTATTTTAAATCAACATAGAAAGATAAACCAATCCAGTCCATTAAAAATCAACAAAATCACAATTTAATGGTCGTGATTCATTGTTCTCATTTCTCGTAATAACCAAATGTTCTCACTTGAGTCGTCCCCTATATATATATATATATATATATATATATATATATATATATATATATATATATATATATATATATATATATATATATATATATATATATTTTAAGTCAGATATATTGCAAAGAGAACTAAATGTTCTCAGCCAGATTACAAAAGGAAACGAGACCAAGCTCGACAAAAAGAAAAATTACAAACCAATCGTAACTTAAGATAAATAAAACAAAGGATATTTGATAAATTCATAAAAATTACAATTTGGATGAGTAATCTTTTCGATGAACATCTCCATACAATATCTAGGACGTTCCACGAATCTTTTCTAAAGATAATCCCATTCTGCAAAATCCACATGCCCCAACATGTAGCCATTCAAATCAATCCCTCCTTCCCATCCCTCACCTTGGCACAACAAAATGAACTCCAAGATAAGAAGCTCTCTTTGAAGCACTTGAAATTAGAATGCTTAAAACCAATCCAATCTCCAATTTCCCTCCAAATGAGACTAGCTACATTGCACTCCAACAAAGAATGGTGCAAGGACTCCAAAAAACTACCACAAAACACGCACTAGCGATCATCGATAGGTATAGAAACTCTCCTTAAAAGGAGAAGATCAATGGTGGGAAGCCTATTGATACAACATCTCCAAACAAACACTTTAACCTTAGTCGGAATATCGCCCTTCCATAGCAACTTGAAAACGGAATCAAATTTGTTCACCGGCCCAAGAGGAAAGAGGGATGAAGACAATAAACCGATTAGAGTATGATTTTAAATTTAAATTATGGTTTTTAACTGTATATGATCGAAATATTATAGATATGATAGTCTTAACAACTGCATCAAACTACAATTATAATAAAATTTAAATCGAACACATATATTAATACACCGGAAACTGTAAGCCAATTTTGTTTGTATTTATCAATTTTTTATTAAAAATTAAAAGTTCAGAATTTCACATCTGTAATGAAAAATTATAACTTTAATCTTCTTTCAACTATTCAAACACTCTTAAAGGATCACATTGCAATTGGCACAATGCACTTAACAGTTTTACTGTTATTGCATAGGTAAGTGTCACCGCAATTTAAAATTATGGTTTGACCATCAATTTAAATTACAATAATCATAATTACAATTACGGCCACAATATTATTAATATTGTCACAATCACATCAGATCACCATATTTATTGTATAAATTAAAACAATGCATCTGGCTTTCATTATCAAACAATTTTGCTTGTTTTTTCAATTTTTTTCATTAAAATTAAAACTTTTAAATCAAACAATTCAATTTACTTTTTTATATAATAAAAAAATTTAATATCAAGTATTTTTTAAAAGGTATATTTCAAACATCTCTTAATTAAAATTTACTACGTCGACCATAATGTATGTCGCGGTTACTACAATTGCAACATCCGTAACTGCAATATAAAACTACATAATAGACAATACATGTGGAATTGGCTCTCCTCCTGTTTTGAGTGTCGACCCTTATGTTGCATTGTCTTCTTCAATCATACCACCACCATTTTTGTATGGGTCCTTACCCTAGTGAGGCTATAGAGATACTACTATATCATCAACATGGTATTAGAAAGAAAAAAACAATAAAAACTTATCTTAATGTTTATTCAACCATGTCAAATCATCTCCCCTTTAGCTAAGTCTTCTCTAGAACCTACTACTACCTGTTCATCCTCATGACTTTGCAAAATATCTAAGCAAAGTTGAGTGATTAGTTCATTATTATTATTTTCATATCATGACCCATGCCATCAATGCTGGAATTGGACATTAGAAAATAACAAATTGTTCTTAAGCCCAATAATTGATGCATGTCTTTTATATTTAATTATGTGAGATATGAAAATTGAATTAATTAAAAAAAAAGAAATATGAGAATTGAAACACAAGTCCAAACTAAACGAGTTTGAAAAGACAAGGTGGTGCCAATTGTTTAGCAATATATAGAGTTGTTAGTACCAAAAGAAGTAAATGGTGTGCATATTTGTTGCTCAACAACACATCCATCTGCAATTTAGGGGTCCCCATTGTTTTTTATATTTTGCTCAAACAAAGGTAGGGTCATCCTCCCTTAACTGACATGTAAGGCAGTACTGGTGTTGTCTCTGTGATTCATATGTATACAAAACTTATTTAATTGGACATATGGGAGAGGTGATGTTTAATTGAATTGAGAGGAGAGGAGATGATTACCTCTATTTTGGTTTTAAAAAAAAAACATAGGTTAGATTTGGCTATATAGTATAAAGTGGAATTATTTTATTATTGAAATAAGATTATCTAAAAATTATAAAATATTTTTTTATATGAGCATTGGAAGTAACTGCTAGTAAAATATTTTTTTCAAAATGGGCCAAAGCCTAATTCATGTGACGTAGAATTATCCTAACATGACAAATGAGAGATATATACACCTTATAGATGCACACAATCAGGATCAAAAGAACCTTGAAGAATGTCAGATAGTAAGGCATGCAAAATTATCTGACATTTGTATTCTATTTTTTCCTCAAAAAGATTTTAGAGTTTCTAAATTCTAAAACCTTACTATAAAGTCCAACTATGGTCCTTACTCGGGTATGATCTATCCTAAAACCCTAAACCTAACACTTACCTTATCTATTGACATAATGGTCAGATTATTCGATGGTACACCCCCGCCATCGGGATGAACACCCAATGACCGTATTTAATGAGTTCATCATCGTTTAAATCTTCTAGGTCCTACTGGATAATTTGGGTCCAGAAACTACCTTGTGTTGTATGGGATCTTCGTACCTCCCTTACTCGTTGACATGTGAAAATTCTTTCTGTCTCACTATGGTTCGGAAGTCGTGACCCCACTTAAGATATGCGAGTTGAATTGGAGAACCATTGATAACACCTTGTCACACTACTTTTTCTTAGCATATTATTTAGTATCTTAACTAAACTTATGATTAACAAACACTACATGAATCATAGCAAGTTATAACATGATTCAGAATATTGTGAAAAATCATATTTCACCCCAAACTCATTCTAATCAAACAACTTTACAAAATTACTCTAATTAGACGATCTAAATTTTTTTACATGGAAAACATTATGATGCCGAGATGCAGGGCAAGAATAACACACAAGGACATGAAAAAAAGAAAAAGAACTGGAAATTCTGTCAAATTTCTCTATAGTTAGGAGAATTATTGTACAAATTTAAGTTAAAAAAGAAGAAGTAACATTTTGAAAAAAAATCGCGAGGCCTTTTGCACAATCATGGCACTATTTCAAGCTACAAATGAATATGTAGCATTCTAGAAAAATTGTGACGTGATTTGTGTATTGACGACGCATTTTAGCTTCAACTCATCCATATCATGTAGTTTTTTTATAGGCAATGAAATTCCTAATGAAAATTGAGCACGAGGGGTACTCGCACGATAAAGTACAACGATCAACTATTTAGGAATTGAACCAGACAATGATTCCACAAGTAAAGATTGCAAAAAACTTTAGATTTTGAACCAATAATATTCCAAAGCCAAGCAAGAAGAAATGCCTTATGCACTACTTCATCTTCATGATATGCTTGAGAATTAAAAATAATTTCATTCCTCATCCACCAAATAGCCCACACTGTGGCCATCCAAACCAGTAATCTTTTCCTTTTACCCACAACCCCATTCAACTTATCAAAGAATCTTTTCCATATCATGTAGTATTAATGAAGAATCGCGACATGTTTATGTTAAATCACAGCGTGATGGCGCAAACAAAAACTCTAGTATAAATGCTAAACTTATGTCAAAGAGTAATCACATAGCATAATAACTTTAATTAGAAAGGTTAACAAGGAGTACAAGGGGAAACATAAGTCAGAATCATCTCTGACATATATCACTATATTTACAAACCCTAGTTTTTTTTAATTATTCAAACCATCTAAGAAACCGTTTGTTTAATTTGTTCAATGATAAATTCAATTTTAATTTTAGTCTTCATGTTTAATATTTAGTGGTATTCACAACCATATTACTTGTAACAATCTGATTTTATTTTCAAATTGCCATCAACCATGCATCCCCAATCAAGGGAGGAGAATGAGGATATATGCTTGAAAAAGCTAGACCTTCGGGAAAAATATTGTGATTGGGACATAATGAGCAAAACCATAATAAAATAGTGAATGACATCAAAGTACAAGTAAAAGGTGGTCCCATTAGAGTTCGATTCTAGAGACCTCATCAAACAAGGGATCTATCTACGTGGGACAAAAGAACATTGTTCTCGAAAATATAGTCCATAATTAGGGAGGACCATATTATAGTGAAACTAGAAAAGGAAAGTGAGCATACACACTAGAAACACTATTTACTTAAACAATACCTATGACGTGGAATGCGCCAAATATGAAAACAAACTATGCCAAATTCGACCTTCCACCGTGTTTCAAAGTGCTCTCGAAGGTAAAAAAACAATAGCAATTTTAAAAGTGCAATACTAGGTAGACAAATGACAGCGATTCTAAACAAAATATGGACTATGGGTTCGCTGGGTTTGGCAGCCTCCTAAATTAAAGAAAAAATGTTAAAGAAGTCAATACACGTCAATATTTGCAAATAGTCACGCTGAATATCGAAAGCCTAGATTTATACCCAACAATTAAGATGCAATTTAAAGGGTGATATGCATAGGTGATATAGAACTTTCCTCTTAAAAGCCTTGACGAGTAGACATAATCTCATTTCCCAAAATACCATATTTTACATTGAGAGTGAAAGAATAAGAAGGAGTGTCCATGGTCCAATCCCTATGGCTTCGCGTTTCCATGAAAAGATGGTAGGAAAATAGACTTGCGAGTTTCGAGTAAAAGGAAGGCACATAGCTAGTAATATGAACTTACATAAAGATGTCGAGCATCCATCTTTGGATCTATAATGGTCCTATCACGTGGGTATTTAATCATCATAACCATCATCTACATGTTCACATAAAGAGAAAGAGTGAGTTTGTGTTTATCCTCCCTCTCACTCCCTATGAAAGCGTAGAAAACATATATTTTCCATCTATTATTTTTAATTTAATGATTCAAATGAATGATTCATTCATAAACAACATATAATTCAACATTATCATCTCTCATATTTAAAGGAGAAATATTTAGGATAATGTCTCCCACCATATAGGTGGCCCCACTACCCATACAAGAAGAAGGAACCAACAAATGCTTAGTCTAGATACAACACTAGAGTGGCTCAAAAGGCACTAAAATAAAAGTAAATTATTTTATAACAACAACGAACTCACTGAAAAATGAGAAGCAATGAGCACGAGTTTTCTCTTTGATTGAGTTGTGTTAGAGAAGTAACAAGATCATATTGCAACAATGCTTCCATGGAGAAACTAAGAAGTTAGAAATCTGAGGGATCTAGATGATGAAGAATAGAGAAACGAAAAGAGAGTAACAAAGAAAGAATTTACTTTTAAAACACGATATTAATAAACCAAAGAATATCAAAAAGTATATAGATCTAACAACTGGGAGATTAAGATTTCAAAAGGCTGGTAACAAAACAATACAATGATAACACGTCATCTTTAAAGGAAATTTTGTCGGCTAAATACCCTTTTTTGTCCCTTATCTTTAGCTCGGGGTCCAATTTCGTCCCTTAATTTTAAAAAAGTGCAAATAGATCCCTTAACTTTTTAAAACGGCGCACGTAAGTCCTTTCGTCTATTTTTTGCAAACGGCCGTTTAATTAAGCTTGTGTGGCATGATGAGCTGGATATTTATATTTCTTCATCGCCTTCCATGGTCATATTTGTGAAACGATTTCTACAAAATTGGGGGCTAGGAATATTCACGCACAAAATTGGGGGCTAGGGTTTAGTCACGCACGAATTTTCTCCATCCCTTTCCATAAAATCTTCCAGTGGTTCTTCATCTATGATACAAAGCTGCCGTGAAAGTATGAATTGGAAACCGGTTTGCCACTGTGGAGATAAGGCAATTCTAAGAAGGGCGACGACAGCTAAGAGTTTTGGGAAACATTTATGGGGATGTCCTCATTATAAGGTATGTTTATAATTCATAGAACCTTGATTTTTTTGTCTGTCAAATTGATGAAGAAAGGAACCCGTGAATGCTGGGACAAGGGCAACTTGGGTGTGGCTTCTTCGAATGGTTTTATGAGGAGAGTGAAGATACTAAGGAGAACAAGAACGAAAAACAATGAACTGACATACTTGAGAGCAAAGGCGAACCGAAACGTGAATCTTGACTGTAATCTTTGTTGAGTGTGGCATGAACACACAATTGCTCGAGTTTTTCTCTTCTTCCCTTCTGCAAGTCTAATGTTTCGTTTTTTAGGGTTTTAAGCATGCTTATAGTGTACTTAAAAAGAGTTAGACACGTGGATAAACAACTAACTACGTGGAAAGTAAATAAATAACACAATTAACAGATGAGAACGGAAGGACTAACGTGCGTCGTTTTAAAAAGTTAAGGGATCTATTTGCACTTTTTAAAATTAAGGGACGAAACTGAACCCCGTGCTAAAGATAAGGGACAAAAAGGATATTTAGCCAAATTTTGTCTCTTTGAGAAAACGTCATTGTTTCTTCAACCAAATTTGAAATCACTAACATTTTCACCCAAGAGAAGGTCGCCTCTTCTATACCCGGCGATTGCCACAATGTTGTTGTGAGGTCATATACGAGCCATAATATGACCAGGACAACTAAGACTTTGGGGGATTTGTTTTGGATTTGTTTTAGAGACCCATTATATTCGCAAAACGAATTTAAATTATGATTAGTATATAAGGTGTTTTTTCTTTCATATCAGTGATCATTTCATACTAACTTATAAATAGTTGTTTAATTAAAATTTTAAAAAGTATTAAAAAGAATTTAATTAAATTGTTTATCATAATATGTGTATAAGTTGTTTAGCACATGCTTATAGTGAGTCATGAATAAGTACATTGGCTTATCCTGCATGAACAAATCTTAGTAGACCCTAGCTAATCATGAGTTATTTTTTAAACAGGAGCTAATCATGAGATTAGTAGTGTAATTAATATCTTTTTCTGCAATCATAAGTATGATATTGGTGTTTTGTTTTGTATCCTCTCAAATAATAAAACTTAATTGGAAAACGTTGATCCAACCTTAATCCTAGTTTTAATTAGCTTAATTGTCGGGGTACATATGGTTTTGTCGGGTACGGTTTATATCGATCACTTTACATATTGCTTTGCTCAAGTTGTGATACTGACACCACAACTCTTTCCCAACCAATAAAAAACAGTGATTAAAACATAATTGTGCTTTGGTGCATTAGTTTCATTTCTAATTGAAAATCATAAAAAGGGTGATGTAGAGGACATCAATCATTCATAAATTGTCCGACTATAGTTTTATATTAAACAATATATGAACATCTGATTTAAGTTGTGCTAAATTTTACTTCAAAAATTAGTTTTTTTAGGAATGAATTAGGTTCATCTTCACTTTCTTAACATGATTCGAATATGATTTAGGATCCGTCAAATTAATTATTATTATTGGGTCACCCACCATTTACTTTTACGTTTTAGATGTTCAGTTCTAAGCGTGAGAGATTGTGTTAAAATTCTCACATCAGACAATATATAATCTAAGCATATAGTTGTGATATCAATCTCCACCTAAAAATTAATTTTGTAGAAATAAATTAATTCTAACAACATTCTTTTACTCGAATTTTAACCTAATACTTTAGAGGCGTCAGTGTGAATTTTGAGTAGTATTTATGATTTCTTCTCACGCGTTTATGGAGAACTCAATGGTAGGGAAGAAGAGTTGACAACTTACCCATTATCCTCATTAGTCCTTATAGAGGGAAGATAGTCTTAATTAGAAGGGAGAGGGACCAAGGTTGTTGATGTGAGTGTGAGAGGGGTTGGGAACGGTGGAAGACCCCAATGTAGGGTTAGAGGCCCACAAAAGTGTCCCACAAGGCAAGGGAAGAGCAAACTTGGCCTCATGGCATGGCCCCTTAGGTTAGGTCATTGAATAGCCCTTGTCCCTTTTGTCTTTGAGGAAGAAGGTTTGAAGATGATAGAAGGTGACATTGATTTAATACTAAGGTACCCATAACTCATTGCACCTTGGAGATGGCATGTCCCAACAATGTGTTTTATTTTTTTATTTTTTTCTTCTTCTTCAACAATCCTTGTCCCTGCTTTATTTCTATTAACCACCACCAGCCACATTTTCTTTAAAAATAATAATATTTGAGGGTCAAGTGGTATAAGAAACTATTATTATAATAATATAGTTTGTATGTATGAACAACAATCCAACAACAAAAACTTGTTCACAAGCTCGTAGGTCAAGTGGTACTAAGTTTATTTTTATTCTAATTCCTTAGCTCATGCTCTCACTCTTCACTGTTTTTTTCACACAAATCTATCCAAAGGAAGAAAATAATATTAAATTATATTTTAGTCATATTTAATTTTCATATAATTAATATGCAAACAAATGTTTCACACCCTAGATATTTTTAAATTATGAAGAAGAAAAATAATTAAGTCAAAATATATTGGAGAATAATTTGAGTCAAAAATACAAAATTTAAATAAATGTTTGAGTAGAAAATATATATTTTAATATAAAATATTTATCTCCGAACTTTTAAATTGAAAAAATATATTAACAATTATTTTAGATATATATATATCAAACCTCAAATTATCTTACATAACATGAGATCGGTTAAAATTTATATTTATATATTTGAAAAAAAATTACAATACCCTTTATTATAACGGTTAAATATTAAAAAAAAAATTAGTTTCAATATTAAAAATATTTACCTTTAGTAATATTATATTTTAAAATCGCACATAATTGTGATGCATTAATTTACAACATAATCATTATATCAAAATTAAGTTATTCAAATTAACTGTACATTAACCACGAAAATACTATAAGAGAATAACTGGAAAATATTAAGAATCATAAGAAACTAGTCGGTACACCCGTGCCATGCACGGGTTTATTTAAATAATTAATAAAATAAATAAATTGTATTTTAAACATAAATGTAATAAAAATATTAATAATTTAAATAGATATTATAGAAAAATAATTATTTATCTATATAAATAATATAATAATTTTCTTGATGACAGTTTTTTCTAAAATTTGATTAAAAGATAAAAACAAAAGTATCATAAAAACACATAAGTAAAATGAAAAAGAAAAAATACAGCATAGCAACTATATAACATAAAATTAAAATTTGTATATGATAAACAATACAACAATGATATTTACAAAGAAAAAATTGGTTAAGATCCAAAACTTGAAACCATCGTTGACCTTCAAAATAAAAGAAGAAAGTATAAATTAAATCACAAATCTAAAACCATAGTTGAAAGAAAAAAATCTGTATATTAAATTACAAATCTCAAACCATCATTGACCTCCAAATAATATGATTTCTCCATCCATGACATGTTTATATCTATAGAAATAAAAATCACCGCATGTTAATATATCTGCATACAAAATTAAAAGAAAATATAAGTTAAAACATAAAAACAAACAATAAAGGTAAAAATCTCATATTTCTATGTTATAATAAAAATAATAATTAATTAAATCATAAAAAAACCTTTGAAACCCACTTTCTACCCCATATTTTTTATAACTTATTTTTATTATTTGTATACTTTAAGATATAAAATTTAAACAAAAAACAAATATATATAAAATAAAATATATTATTAAGTTAGAGTATAATGTCATTTTTTTTTATAAAATTAAAACAATATTTAAAAGAGAAATGAGAGTAAGATATGACCTTAAAAGTAATCACAAATGACCTACCTACTTTAATTTTGTGTCATTTTACATATAATAAACAAATCAGTTTTATCTATGACAATACATAAGAATTTTTGTTAACCAAATTATTGATTATAGAAAAATATCAATTGTAAATAAACATATCAAGTATAGATCAAAGAAGAGAGAAGTGTGTGAATAATATGAAGAAGAATCTCAACATAGCCTTAATACCATAAATGTCAACATTGACGGTTAAAGTCATAGCTGTACAAAATAAATTGAAAACAATTTTTAAAAAATAAAACATTTAAAAACTACATGAATAAGTTAGAATACAACGTGAGATATATGAAAAATACTGAACAATAAATACCTCAATTTTATGTGTAATTTCTCCATTCATCTCATATTCGTACCTGTAAAAATGAAATAAGAAGAAAATTTTGAATAGTTAAAAACTAATAAAATAGAAAATTAAACAATTTAATGAAGAATGTATTGATTCTATGTGTAATTCCTCTAGATTGGGCAAATAAGAAAAAAGAAATGAGGAAGAGAGAAAGAGCATGAGCCATGAAGTTTTTCATGTCAACCATTATGAAGCATATTTGTTTATGAATCAATTTTTTTTAAAAGAAGAAACAACAATATATATAGAAGTTGCACATAGCATGTGGTAATTTTAGGAACGTGGAATTGAATCAAACATTAAGGAAGGTGGTTATTTTTTATAGTGGGATGACAATGAAGTAGTGGGTTATTTAAGTAACTCTAAATATTTAGAAAAATGAGAGCTATTTTTTTTAAAATCTTTTGTTTAATTAAGCAATTGAAAAATGTGGGGTGTATTGAAAATGTGAGGTGTAAGTTTTTTATTTAACTAAGTAGTTGAAATTGAAAACGTGGGATGTGAGTTTTTTTTAATAATTTTTATCCAATTAAGTAAATTATTTTTTATTAATTTATTATTTATTTTATTAAATTATTATTAATATTTACTTATTTATTTATTTAATTATTTAATTAATTATTTTATTAAAGATTTTGGCGGGAAATTTTGGTGGGAAGAACTTCTAGGATTATAATTTAGTATGATGATATGATATGATATGATAGAATTAAAAATTGGATGAACTAACAACTTTTGAATTTAGAAATTTGGAATTATAAATTGGATGAACTAACAACTTTAGAAATTAGAAAATATTAAGAATCTATTTAATTGTTCACATTTGGAATTAAAAAAAAAAAGGAATTTAGATGAACTAACAACTTTGGAATTTTGTTGTTCTCCAAATTCGAAATAATATTTATAAAATGGAATTGTAAAAAAATGTAAATATGTTTTGCATTTGGCCATTGTTAGTTTTTCTTTTAATACCAAAAATATTTGTAATTTGCAAGTATCAATTTAAAAATTTGTAAAACTGAGACGTTGAAGACTTAGGTGGGGAGATTACTAATAGATTGTTGATAGTATGGACTATGGACCCCTTATCTGTTAGCAGTTAGCACATTAGTGGGCTAAAATAATTTTTTGGGCCTGAGATGAGATCTCTTTTTAGGGAGGATTTTAGATGTCACCTTCAAAAATTTATCTGACATCCTCTAATTTTTTTAAATACTAAAAATATCCCTTCTCAAAAAAATACATATATATTTTCGAAAAAAAATTTCGGACTTTTTGTTACGTTACAAAGTTTCGGATTTTCAAAATTTATCATTGTGTACTAGAAAATTTAGTTCTTTTGAAATTTCTGGAATTTAAAAAAAAAAAAATGAACTACCAGAAATTTCAGAATTTTCAGTAAAATTTATCAGAAATTCTGAAATTTTCGGTATTCCACTAAATTTTTTCAAACAATTTTCGATATGAACGTGAAATTTCCGATATTCTACTTACTATTTTTAAAGAATTTCCGGTATGCTATCCAAAATTTCGGTAGCGCTCGAAATTTTTATTGGAAACATGAATTTGTGAAAATGGTGAAAATTTTGAGTAGGGTTATAATGGTCTTTTCATTGAATTCGGGGGTGGTATGGTGAATCCTCCTCTTTTGGGTTATAAATTATAATATATACATATATTAAGGAAATACTTATCCCACTATATGGGGTGCGCCCTGTTAGAATAATAATGCAAGTGTGAATAAGTGAAGAAATAATCTTACATTGGATATGTGGTGACTTGAACATTTATAAGAGGGAGAATCCACTCACATATCACCTTAAGGTTTTAGGTGGATAAGTGGTGTGACTCTCACAAAGATGCTTAGTCCTACACTATGTATCAATGTTCCCTAGTGAAAATTTCCCCCAATACGCCCCACACCAAAAAATGCTCTTATTGATATTTGGAGATGTATCTTAGAACGCACCTAAAATCACATCAGCCGTCATAATTCAGCCACACATTCCTTTTTGTGAAAATCTGGTTTGGAGATCCATATTTGTAATTTTTCTAGGATGAATCTGGATATGAATTTCCGAAAAACCCCTTAATCAGTATTTTAAAACTAGGACTGTTCCGGAAAATCGGACCGGTTAGACCATGAATCAGAGGGTAGAGCAATCCCGTAAGGTCATCGGACTATATTTACAATTGTTCCGGTGAAAATCGATGTGACCCGACTAGTTCATTAATCAAACCAGTAAACCGGTGAATTTCTTGATTTAGCGGGTTGATTTTTTTATGTTTATTGTACAGCTTACATATAATTTTGACCCCTATTTTTATTTTTCCTAAGTTTTGGTGCTCTTGTTTTAAAGTCCGATTTTATTAATATTTATAATTATATTAATTATTTATAATAACTAAAAATATTTAAATTACAAAAGTTGTTATGAATAAAGATGAAAATGGATGTCCATCCTTATTCTCCTTTTACTCTTCCTATTTCTTTTTAATGACTTTGATTCTACATCTCCCTTAGATCCTATAAATAGGATCAATTTTGTAATGTAAATTGTACTTTTGGAAGAAGATAATACAATATTAGTTTCTCCCTTCTCTTCCTCTCTTTGATCTATTTTAGTTAGTTTTATAACACGTTATCAGCACGAGACTCTACAACGCGAGTGATGATATAGCCAGATTCTACGTTATTTTTCTAATCTTAATATATTTGAACCAATATAGTAAAATTCATGATTTTGTTACTATTTTTTTCTTTTATATAAAATATGAGCTTACTTTCGTGTGCCATTAATATATATATATATATATATATATATATATATATATATATATATATATATATATATATATATATATATATCCTAAAGAGCTTATCAAATATTTCTGAAGGATAGTAAAACAAAAATAATTATATGATGATACAATTTTAGTGATATAATTTTGTATAATTTTGATAATTGTATGATAATATGTTCATATGCGTGTGTATGATTAAAGTTATTAATCATGGGATATTGTTATATTGGTTTTGAATATATTGTCAATCATTACACAAATTAGATATAGTTCTTGATGCTCCAAAATTAGGATGATCAGTGCTTAATTTATGTCCTCAGTTGTAATATCTCATATTAAATAAAGTCTTGTTGATACAATTTCTTTATATCATATTATTTCTAAATATTGATATTTTAACAAGAGAATTGAGACCTTGATTGCTAAAGGAGAAAATAAAAGGTCTCTTTTGGGACCGTAAGAGTCAGACATAAAGAGGGAGCCAAAATTTTATTGCTACTAACAGAGTAATCTCACTCTCCATATTCCTTGGTACTAGTCAAACAATATAATTAGTCTCTTATGTCAGTAGTTAGTGACTTGGTTTATATAACTAACATGTATCATTCATTTTTATTGTATAGACTACAAATTTGCACTACAAATTTTTTTTATAGTAAATATATGTTGCAACCTGTTAAACAAAATTTTTTTTAGTAAAAATATGTTGCATCCTATTAAAGAAAATATCAATAGTTCAAAGTTGTTACATATTTTAAATTTGTTCTAATAGTGCTTAGATTTCTCATATAAATTTTAATTATACTATTCTTTTCTTTTTTACAAGTATAATGTATGGATGACATTTATTAGTTCATCTTAATGGCACACGATAGTAAGCTCATATTTTAATAGAGCCAAGATTCGATGAACTTTAATCCTTTATATTTTTTTATGTGTTCTTTTTATGCCTCGTTGTCATGCACATGATATTGAAACTGGTTATAGATTAATTAATTGTGGAGAAACTTTGTCATTGTACATGTCTTTCCCCATATAGTTTCAACTTATTAATGTGTTATGTGAAACAAATATCTTTGTGTCGGAGGTATCGAATATCTTTGTATTACACAATAAAATTTGGAATAAAAATGTGTAATAGAAAAACTACCAGCTTTTTCCTCGAGTTTGTACTACAGTTATATTAGTACAATTGAAGCACATGTCATTGTAAACCAAAAGCTTACAAATTTCATTTAAATGTATTGTTGGTAAAATTGGTTGGGTCATCTCGAATATAATATGATGCAAATGGTTTCTTTAAACCAGAAGTTTCTTTAATCCAGTAAATGCTTGTGTGTTTCTAAAGGAAAATAAAAATCAGACAAATGGTTTCATGACTTTAATTGTTGCATCGACCAAAATATGATGCAAAATATTTATTGTCTACTCACAACCAGAAGTTTGTGAAATTGTTTTGTCATACAACATTCTCATTTTCTGGATTTTTTCTTTCCAAATAGTTATTGATAAGTATCACATATATTATTAAAAATTGATATTGAACATCTTGTAGCATATGTTCATATGAAAGAAAAAAATAGACTTGAAGATCCATTCTTTAGACGTCTAAAGTTAGTTGTATGATTGATACTTATGAGAGTATAACTTCTAAATTATGCTTTGGGAAGATGCAATCAATTACATTAAAATATTTATTCGTATCAAACCAACAAGGTACTATATATTAGTCCTCCTTTACCTTACAATTTATTCTAATACTTCTATCTAAGTGAATCTTTGGATGTGTTGTGTATATTCCAATTGCTTCAATATAATACATTATGATGAGTCATGAAAGAATACAAGTGATATGAATCCCAATTTTGAAGATATAATTTGAGAAAATAATCAAATACTTAATTGCAGCCCAATAGGCTGATTATCACTTGATAAATTAATTTTCCCAATATTAGGGGGAGGGAATAAGCAGCTGAAATCATGAACAAAAAGTTCAAACGAACAATTTTAGATCTTGATCGTCAAACAAACCAATATGAACCAGAAGTTCAAACGAATATTCATTTGCAAATTTTATACAACCAATTATAGTTGCTAATACTACAATCAAAATAGATTCTCATGTTGGATAATCTAATATTGCAAATGAATTGAAATCGTGTATGAAGCATGGTAGGAAAATCGGTTCCAATGTTAAAAGTCCTCTACCAAGAAAAGAAACTAAAATTAAAGATGACCCAAGTGAGGATATGAAAATTCTAAGAGCACTTTGACCTAATTTAATTTTCAGTTTCAGAAGAACAAATCAAGTACTTGAAATATGAAATAAAAAGATCTCGATAAATTATGTCATAGATGAAATGGAATGGAACTGAAATTGAGATAACCAAATAAATTCAATATTGACAATATCTTTGTATACAATATAGCGCTAAAAGTGATAAATGATAACTAGGATCATGAATCAAAGCCTATTAAAGATTGTAGACAAAGTGAGAATTGACCAAAATAAACAGATCCAATTGAAGAAGACCTAAACTCACTTTACAAGCGACTCACTTTTGGACATGTAGTATGAATATCCATGTGATAAGAATGGTATAAAGCTTGATTTATTGCTCAATGATTTTAAGAAAGGCTTAAGATTGATTTTGATAAAACATATTCACTTGTATTGGATTCAATTTATTTTTGATATTTAATTAGCCTTGTAGCACATGAAGGGTTTAATTTGAACATAATGAATTTTAGGACATATTATTTATATGGTTCACTTAATAGTGACATTTACATGAAACTTCCTGAAGGGTTCAATATACCAGAGACACGTAATTTTAGATCTCGAGAAAACTACTCCATCAAATTGAACAAGTTTCTCTACGGGTTGAAACAATCTGGACGCATGTGGGTATAATCACCTCAGTGAATATTTACTAAAGGATGGATATACAAATAAATCAATTTGTCCTTGTATTTTCATAAAATGATGTGGAGAAAGATATTTTCAGGTCTCGGGAAAAAGATGAAAAATTGCTAGGTCTTTAAGTACCATATCTCAGTGCAATTGGAGCATTAATGCACATTGCTAATTATACACGTTTTGATATATCATTTGCGGTTAATATATTAGCATGATATAGTTATTCACCTACACGAAGACATTGAAACAGAGTCAAACATATACTTCGTTATCTTAGAGATGCAGGTTACTTGTCAGATCCTCACAATGGTAGATCAAAAATATGTTATTTGTTTACATGTGATAGTACATCCATTTAATGGAGATCTATGAAACAACTCATGGCGTAACTTCATCAAATATTGCATAACTATTAGCACCACATGAAGTCACTTCGAAGAAGAAATTTTAAGCAACTACTACAAAGAATATCAGCGCACATATAAATGTATGCACGAGGGGGAGAAATAAATATGTTCTGCACTCTTTTTTCCTTCACCGTGGTTTTGTCCCACTAGGTTTTCCTGGTAAGTTTTCAATGAGGCAGTTCACATTCAAGGGATGTTGTACTCTTTTTCCTTCACTAGATTTTGTCCCACTGGATTTTTTCTAGTAAAGTTTTAACGAGACATATCCTCAATGGACATCCAAGGGGGAGTGTTATGAATAAAGATGAAAGTGGATGTCCATCCTTATTCTCCTTTTACTCTTCATATTCCTTCTTAATGACTTTGATTTTACATCTCTCTTAGATCCTATAAATAGGATCCACTTTGTAATGTAAAGTGTACTTTTGGAAGAAGATAATACAATCTTAATTTATCCCTTCTCTTCCTCTCTTTGATCTGTTTTAGTTAGTTTTATGACAAAAATGAAATTTTGTCAAATTTTAAGAATCAGACTCGTAAACATTCAAAACTATTAAAATCGTAGTTTTACCAACCGTATCATGAATTTCTTTGATGTTTAATTTGATCAAAGAGAAGAGAGTTATATATTCTATAATTACAATATTTCTCTCTAATACATTTTTATTAAACTTTTTTATTATTAATCATACAGTTTAATAATATAATAAATTTTGACTTTTAAATTTTAAAATTAATTATACATTATAATAATACTATAAATTTACAATAGTTTTGAAACAAATTCATACTAGAAAAAAAAAAGAAATCATATTTCACATTAGTTTTAGTATAAATCTTTTTAGTTGGAAAAGAAGTTTATCTTATCAAAGATGGAATTAAATTTTCACATTATTTTCAGTATAAGTCTCATTATTATTTTCAAGTAAAAGTCACACTATTTTTAAAAACTTTTTTATTTATAGATTTTTATTTTTTAATTATTTATATAGGACATAATATTTGCTTATATCCTATATTAGTTTATTAGTTTATGGTATTATTATGTCGTACAATTATTTTTTTCAACTTTTGTTAATTTATGAACATAAAAAATTGTTAAGTTTTGAAGTTGGTATTTTATTTAAAATTGTTATTCAAGTTATTTGCATGAATAAATTCATAGAAATTTCTATTGTACATTTTATAGTTATGAAATTTATGTAAAACAATTTATTTCATGCATTTTTTTTAATTTGTATAAACTGAATTAGAAGTCATGCGGTCCAATCAATGACCTACTAGTCCAATCGATAACCCAATGATTCAATAGCTTGATCCTGTTGATGACCGATCCAGATTTTAAAACATTGCCTTAAATTCATTTTAAGTTATTGGAAGTGTGTTTATTACACATGACAGGAGATATTTCGGAGATGCATCTCTGGAAATCCCCCTGAATGCATTCTAAGCAACAACGTTGTCCTAACTTTGATTTTTTGAGGTCAACTTATATTTTAGGTCATTTTAGGCCAATTTTTATCATAAAACCATTTAAGAGTGTCATAAATTAATTCGAACATACTATACATACATTAAAAAACTCATATATTAATTAAATTAAATTCAAGATGTACCGACCACATATAATTTGTTCCATAAATACAAAAAATAATACAAATAAACATAAACTACTGGGTATGTCTAACCCCCCAATTTCTCCTGCGCATGTACTGCAATGCATTCTATGCATGGGAAATATTGTCTTCTACGAGGGCCAATTGAGGATTGCCTTCCTCAAAAGTCTAGCCTATATGCTTGATCTCGTCGTATCTACGATACGCTAATAGGCCGACAAAAATTCTTGGATGTGGTCATCCTTAGCCTCTAGTATCTCTTGCTTAGATGGCCTAGGCGGTCTTCTAGGAGTGAATGGTGTCATGATAGAATGTGACATCCTACAGAACCATGTGATGTAGATGTCCGCATAAGCCCATTGTGTAGGAGTTGGCAACTTGTGATAGTCCTCTGGTACTAGATGACTATCAAGATCCTTAAGTAAGGCATCAAGATCTCTACAGCAGACGGTGGGAGGAGCATGCTCTGAGGGTTGTCTCAAAATAACCTATAAATACCCAAATTATCATGTCACTCACTCGGGCAGATACACATACATATGACCTGACCCACAAGCAATGCATTCGAAGTATAATGAAATGATGTCTAACTGACGTGTCTGGCAGTGACCTTCTTATGGGAAGAAGGCAATTCCATCGGCTACATGGCAGTTAAGATACACCCAAAAAGGATCAATTTGTTGATTCCTTCTGTACGGGGAAAAGGGGTAAGCACGTGGCTAATCCTCAGTGTAGTTAGGCTCAAGTTCCCATTCGGAAATGCGAGGAAAGTGAGAGATGATACATCCTTGCAAATGCCGCCAGCATGGTATAGTTTATGTTCTTGTATCCAGCAACACATAAACTGGCAAGCTCAAAGTAGCGGAGAACATTCTTGAACCAATCTTCTTCGAGATGTTCTAGTTCTAAAATCTTCATTCGATGATTTATAGATCTTAAACATGGATGCTCCTATAAAAATAAATATATCACCATCAATCATTATTAAATTAGTATAAAATAAATGTAATACAAAAGTAAATAAATATGTATCTCCTTCCCGGACATGCCTAGCAGCATGGTCTCCATAGAGATGTAGTAAGGAGGTGTCACTTGGGCCTCTTATATAATTAACTACAAGAGTATCTGCATCAGCAACGGGTTCCTCCTATTTGGCTTCAGGGGCTTTAAAGGGTTCATAATTAGGGGGCACATGGCCCCGTGATGTAGATGCTTGAGATAGACGACTTTGGGAAGTATATAGTTGTGTACCTCGACCCTGTGAAGCCAACACTTCCCCATAAAATGAGGTAACATTGACTCGTGGCCTCGTGACACTGCCCCTGGCCCAATCATGTCATACAGACGCGTGTTAAGACACACAGCCGAGCGTCAATCAGTCCTGGTTTTTTTAGCCATTATACCTATAATAAAACCAGAGAATCACATTAAAAAGTAGTGAGGGGAAATTCAGATATACATCTCTGTAAACTAGTTCAGATAAAATCTGGAGGTGCATCTCCAAATAAACTCGCAAGTTGCAGAAATGGTAGAAACCCCTTGATTCCCTATACTCCAACCAAATGGGAATGCATATCTATACCAGCTACCTATTTCGAATGTATATACTATCTAATGCATCTTAAGCAACATATTTTACCTGACACATTCATCAAATCTAAAAAGATGAAATGAGAAACTTACTGAATGAGAGTTGTGGATGAAAAACTTCAATGGGGAGAGTGGAATTACTTGGGATTGAATATAGTAAAGCAGTAGTAATGTTGAACCTTTTAAAATGGACTTGAATAAATTTTCTTACGAGCTTGAATGAGGTTTTAACGAGTTTGTAGAAAATTAAGAAGGAAAAAGGAAGGGTCTGGTGCAGGTATATGAATTAAGAGCATCCAAAGAATCATCCCCTTAAAACTCACTGAATTTGGAATTAAGGGTTGTTACGGAGATGCATCTCCAGACTCACCCTAATATTGATACGGAGATGCATCTTCAGACTAAATTTTGGCAAAATATGGGTGGCATACCAATTTGCGTTGATGAGTGTGTAAAAATGTGCGTCTAAAGATGTAACTCCATATTCTAGGGGCAATTGTGACTTTTTACCATGGTGGAGAAGCCCCCATCGGGTTTAGAGATCATGTTTTAGTTGTACAAGCAAACCATGTTTGTAGTGCTCGGATTAAGAAACAATTTGAAACCGAGGTACATGAAATAAGGTGTTAAGTGTAAACATATATAACCTCCCATCTTCAGAACATTGTCTACGAGCTTAAAAAATTCTTTAACACGTAATTCAGACAAAAACAAAGTATAATGAGACTAATAAACATGAAACTTACACATGAAATAGATTATTAGGATGATTGTCTTAGCCAATAAAGGATCAAGAGTTCTAAATTACTCCAGAGAATTCATTGATTTCGGTGTTGCTAGTGGCTCTTATGATATGTTAATTTACTTCGGTTTTCCCCAAAGAGGTGTTTCGTGGTTTTTGTGTCTTGTGCGGGAATTGCTACTTTCTTGGATGATAATTACTATTTAGTGTTATTTCTTCCCCATTTATTTTTCCTTTTTTTCTTGTTTTTGTTTGGCACTCCTTATATTTGTATTATTAGGTTTGTCCAATTTCATTAAATTGCACATTGACTAACATAAGGAGTATAGCTCATGATGAGCAAAGTAAATACAATTAAGAAATGTCTTAAGTTAAACATTCCTAAACAGAGATAAATAAATGATATACCTAAGAGTAACATTTCAACCATTTATAGCCTTCAGCCAGCATGACACGTCTTCTGTCATGCCTTTTAATATTATACTTAACAAATGGGGAAAGAGATGTGACAGAACTCTAGTTCTTCCTTTTTCCTTATTATTGATTTTTTCAAGTGTTAATGTAGGTCCATTGATATGCATTCTCTAGCTTGTGTGTTGTTCCCTTCCTTATGTCTTAGACCTTGTAATTATTCATTAGTTTCATTCCAAGAAACAAAACATATTCCTTTGCTTGCTAATACGAGTATTATGGTAGTACATAGTGCTCAAGGGATAAGACGGTTTGTAGCAGACCTTCCCAAGCCAAGGAGTGGCGTGTGGCAGTGTTTGTAGTAGCTTTTTAAATTTTTGTCTTCTAGCACTCATCCTTATTTCTCTGCCTTTACAACTCAGGCCTAGATGTTTTGTTTGAGATTTTTCCACGTCAGTCATTTTTTATTCACTCACGACCTAATCCATCTTCTTGGGGCTTAAAACCTGTTAGATATCGGCCTTATAATTAAGGGTGGCAAACAGACATGTCCGCCCCACAAAAAAACAAGACGGGGCAGAGAGGACCCACGGGCACTGCACATTTAAAGCCTAAAAATAAAAAAAATAGATTAATGTCTGTGCTAAAAACCAAACAGGGTGGAGTGGGTACATTAGAGCATGTGAACCTAAAACATTAGTCTGTCCAGCAAAAAAGTGCTTGTAAAATGGGCATATTAGGTAGGCCATACCCATTATTTCACCCTTACTTATGATACGCTAGTGACAAAACCTGTCAACATGGCTACCCATTTTTGGTCCCTCTATTGACTGGGCAATGAGTAATGGATATTGAGCCACTAAAATGTTTTGTAGAAAGTGGGAATTAAACCCACACCCTCAAGGAAAATGAAAAAGCCTCTTGCCATCTGAACCACAACAAAATTATTATATTCTCTTACATTGATTTATATATAACTTAAAATTGAATTTACATATAAGATTTCTACTAATTTGAATCATAAGTTAACATTGATTTACTGTAATGTTTTGCTAATATTTCTCCTTGCAATACTTAATACTTACGATTTCTACTAATTTGTATCATAAGTTAACATTGGTTTACTAAAATGTTTTGCTACAAATGCATGTATGCAATTAATTACAATTTATAACAGATAAACTAATCGATTCTCAATGAAATTTTCAGTTATATGCCGCATCATGATCAATTGATAACATATCTAACTAATTGTTGTAGTCTAAGCTCATCTCCTTTGATGTCTTCCAAGCAATAATATCAAATATGGTTAGATAACCAAAAATATGCAATCATGAACATGATAATGCAAAAGTATACAATTCCTTGCAAATATGCCAATTGCCTAATGAAGCAATATAAGACTTTAGAATGTAACCTTGAAAAGGTCAAGTTCCTTCTCAGTTTCAGAAAAATATTATCCGAGATAAAAAAAACTATATGTTCAAACACTGGGAAAGGTTATGCATGTTCTCTTCTATAGTCTGCTCCTTTAACAAACCAATCATTTCATTTGATAAAGACAAAATAGAATTTAAATTTGAATAGCTTTCTAAACTCATAATAGCAAGACAAATTAATTTACATTTTTTTATAGAAACGAAGAAATGCTATGAATTCAGAAAGCATACACTAGAAGAGAATAATATAAACTGAAATTTATATTATGTCCATCTATGAATTTGGATAGCCTTTGATGCATCAGTTTATAACTTGATGCCAAAATCTCATTATATTGTATCCATCAAATACTATTTATATACGAGAGAATTCTCTTAAGAGACAGTATGATCTGTGAGCGCAACCTCATCATTAGAGGTTTTACATGATGCCAAAACTATAGGAAAGTTTGGCATTTCTGTATGTCGAATGCTATCTCTGAGTTTGTGTGGCACCCTTGCATTAGAGGTCTTAGGAATTATTAAAGAACCACTTTGAAACTGACCAACATCATGAAAAACAGTTTTCTGCACAAAAATGCATTACATGTGCCGACACATACGCTTTTTAGGTCGGCACATGTAACTCAATATTGAAGTCTGTGGCTTCTGTCAAGGTTAGGCTGACACGTAAGTCCTTTCGGGTCGACACATACATTCTTCAGGTCGTCATAGACGACTAAAAAATGAAGTTTGCAGAGTCCTTTAAGTTATTTAATTTTAAACCGTCAGTCCTTTATATTTTTTCGCTATATGTGGGTCCTTTATGTTAGCTAACGTTTGCATCGTTGACATTTTTCTGCTTTATTTTGTTTTATTAATTTTATTTTAACTTCTAAAATTCATTTTAAATCCGTTTTTGGTCCAAAAATTATGAAAAAAATTCCTTAAAATATTTCTTTTCATTTTACACTTCGTGTAATTTTGTGAGAATTGTATTTTCTGTTTTACTATTTTTCTTTAATTTCTTCTTTTGCGTACATTTTAGCTTAAAAATACTTTTATGCACTAAAAAATTTTGAAAATTTTATTATATGATCCAGTGATGGTCTCTGACCTATGTTAAGTGACATATCAGTATCATTACTGTCACTTCAACTTTGTTGAAAAGGAGATTGGAAAAAAGGTCAACGGAGTAAGCGTTTGTCAACATAAAATACCCACATGTAGCGAAAAAAACATAAAGGACTAACTTGTTACAATTAAATAACTTAAAGGACCCTAGAGGTAATTTAACCTATTTTTAATACCATGTGTCTGCACATGTATCAAACAGGTTGGCACAGGTTGTTTGTTGCGTCAATTTCTTTTAATTCTATTAATTCCCAATTTCCTCCTTTTGCAGTCAAACTTCCATAACTATAAATTCATCACTCATGCATTATTTAAACTTGATGAAACCATAAATTTTCTTGATTGCTCTTCATCTTCAACCTATGCATACTATCATACCCAATTTTGTCCGGCCACCTTACCATTATATGTGTTTTTGTCGCAATCTATTTTAGATAAATGAGATAGCATAATTGGTAAGGAGACATTTGTAAGGAGGTACAAAGATCAAATCCCACCCCTCTTTTGACATTTTTTTCTATTTTATTTTAATTTTTTTTATTATTACACAAAATCACAAAAAACATGTCATATATATATATATATATATATATATATATATATATATATATATATATATATATATATATATATATATATATATATATATATATATATATATATATATATATATATATTATTTTCGTATTTATTTATTAGGTAATTTTAAAATATTATTATTTTTCATTAAAAATATGATTTAAAGCAAAAATAGTCTAATGATAAAAAAAAAAGGTAAGTTTTAATTCTAATTCCTTTTATTTTTAGCATTTTTCATGTTTTTTTTTATGTTTTCTAAAATTATTTTAATTAATATTTTTCAAATTGTGAAAATTTAAATTATATTTGGGCCTTTACCAAGTTCTGTTACAAGAGTAGCCCATATACAAAGCATGTTTTCAATTCATAAAGCCATATGTGTGGTTGAGTTATAAACACTAAAACTTTCTCTAAAACATTCGATGTGGGACTCTTTGTTTCTACCAATACTGCAGTTATTTTCTTCTCCATATAATACTACTACAACTCCTTCAAACTCACTCACCAAAACCGAATCTCACATCACCAAAACCATATCTCAATACTCCCTCTGATCTTGAATAATATCTGTTGTAACTTGAACAGTTTCCCTCGGGTAAATATCTCCTTTGTAAATTTCAGGTGCAAATAAAAAATGGTGCTTCACGTGTGAATTTGAAAGTTTGATTTTGAAGTCAAAGGACACAAAATCCCCACTATCTCCAATGAGCATACTTTCTCAATTACAGAGTATTGGGAGTCAGCTTGGTAATGGCAAAGAAGAATACGCACATGAGGACACTACTTTAATTGGAAGATGACACTACTTTAGTTGGTCAAACATTTGGAGGATACCTTGGTTCAAAGGTATTTTTTTATTTCTATTTGGTAAATTAATAGACAAACTATTTGCTATGATTTTCTATATGCCCCAATATTTATGACATACATTGTTGGCTTGTTTTTGAAATAGGTAATTCAATTATCATTTTAGTTTATGGATTATGACATTCATTGATTAGAGATAACAATGATAGTGAATATTCAGTTCATATTTGGCATATAAAATGCATAAAATGTGGTGGGAAGTCTGTGCGTCAAGAAAGGATGATGGATCTAACTGTTGAGATAGAATGGGAGATATCAACACTTGCGGAGGCCCTTCGACGTTTCACAAGCACTGAGACTTTGGATGGAGAAAATAAGTACCACTGTGTCAGGTTGGTTAATATTTGGGAGGCCCTTTAAAGCTTTCCATCTTAACATATGATATGATAGGAACTCAGATTTCTTAAAAAGTCCTCGACTCTGAATATGCCAGCATGACAAGAGTTATTACCACCATAAAGCATAGTATTGATATGGTTTGAGGTAGCAAACAATATCAAAATTATGGTGCTGTTGTTGAGATTGAGAAGGAGGGTTTGGATTAGCAACAACACTAGAAGGATTTGAAGAAGAAAGAGAAGCAAAAGAATCAATATTGTATATAATTTTCAGAGTCCCACATCGAATTGTAGTAAACAATTTTCAGTGTATATAATACAAAAACACATGTACATTAATAACTTTTTTTTAATAGGAAATTTTTATCTAGCAGGATCCGAACTTGAGATCTTGAGAGGAGCACACCTCAAGACACAAACGTTTCACCGCTAGACCACACACACGCACACACATGTACATTAATAACTTGAAAATGGATTGAGAATAATGGACTGAAAGTGTCATTGGGTCGTCTATCCTAAAGGCCCAATTAATATTTTAATAATTAATTTATAAATAAAATTTCACAAAAAATATTAATAAATATAATTTAAAGAAATACAAAAATAAATATAAATGCAAAAAATACATAATATATAAAAAAAGAAAAAATTAAATAAAATAACTAAGTAAGTCCACGTGGCTTCTAAAAATTAAATCATAAATAAAATTAAAATCCACTTGGACTGTCAACTCATTTAAAAAAGGAATCTAGATTCAACGGGGACTATAACAACAAAATCTAAAAATTGCGAGGGGGGTTTTAAAAAAATATCTTTTACAGGGGTCCAAAGCAAATCTCGCTAATATTACAGGGGGTTTTGTATATTTAACTCAAAATAAAAATACAAAAAACACATATTTATTTTAGTAGATTAGCCATTTTTTTAAACGATAATAACAAAAAAACTCAATTCTTCTCTCTCTTTTTTATAAATCTCAAAAAATTCAAAACAAATATTTTCTCTTCCTTTTAACTAGTTTTATTTTAAAAATTAACAAAAAAATATCAGGAAGATGTACTGGACAGAAGTGAAAGAGAAGAAGGTTTATGTGACCAGGAAGATGTATATGGAGCTTCGCGGAGACAAACTGTCAATGGCTTGGCGGAAGATTTTATTTGACAACCATGTTAGACCGCGATCATTGTTTACGCTCTGGTTAGCATTAAGGGAAAAGCTTCCTACAAAAGACCGGCTAAAACAGTTTGGATTTATTGATGAGAATGTTTGCAGTTACTGTGAGGACATTGAATCCACTAACCATTTGCTCTTTGCCTGCAAGGGAACAAATCACATTTGGAAAGAGGTGTTGAAATGGATGCATATTCAAAGAGAACCTGATTGTTGGAGCCAGGAAGTGAGATGGATGACTACTGAAGCCAACAAAAAAGGTTGGAAGACTCAAATTTTGAAAATTGCTCTAGCAGAAACTGTGTACGAGGTGTGGAGATATGGAAACGAAAAAATATTTTCAAATAGAAACATAGATCATTTTGTGGGAAATAAGATCAAGGAGAGTATTTTGGGTAGATGCCTCATGAGTAGGAAACTACAGAGTCATGTAAATGTTTCCCAGAGTTGTATAGAATAGGGTGATGAGATTTCCTGGATCCTTGGGATCGGCTGTTTGAACTGTTTTTGGTTTAATGATAAATATAATGCTATTATTCCAAAAAAAATTGTACATACTTATAATCCCCTGACTAATTCAACCTTGACTAATTTAGCCTTCACACTAATTTGTAAATATAATATATATGTGTACATAAACATAAAAAAAAACAAAGAATCAATTCACACTCTAAAGTCAATGGCAAGTTATCAAAATAATTTTTTGCTCCATGCGATGATCAATTTCTTTCTCTCCGTGCGATAACCAAGTTCAAATACTTTTCATAACCTAAAATCGACCCACAAATCAAATTGACCCGAACTACGTAGACTCTGATTTCCTCATCCATTGATAAGGATACGTAGGCACAAGGTTGTGAAACCAAATGCGAGTTGTCATACCCAAAATTTTACCCCCCTAATATTTCACATCATACAACATCTCATATACATGTATGCATCATCAACTTAAAATCAACCACCAAGAACCTGTTGCTTGTTCATCAAGTCCTCAAATTAGGGTTTCAAGACTCAAGAGATTCAGGCAAAGGACCAATCAATGATTTAAATGATCCTCAATGTATCATGAAGATAAAGAAGTCTCGTTCATCCACATACAATCTCAAGTTTCAAGGTCAACAACTTTCAACTTCATCTGGTCTACAATTAGGGTTTTGATCTAATTCATGTGGGAAGTTGACTTTTAGTCAAGGCATGGTTCCATGGCCTAAATCATGATTCAAGGACCTCCAATACCTCATTATAATCTACTCACATTAGTCATTTGGTTGAAAGATCTTGATTCAATTTGATACTTGGAAGATTGCAATTCATTTGGAAAAAGTCAACTATTCAGTTTCACCTTTAACTTTTAA
The DNA here is from genome assembly GCF_029867415.1 of Vicia villosa. Taxonomy (NCBI): domain Eukaryota; kingdom Viridiplantae; phylum Streptophyta; class Magnoliopsida; order Fabales; family Fabaceae; genus Vicia; species Vicia villosa. Next base: position 36,725,594 of record NC_081182.1, on the reverse strand, counting down.
GGAATTTGGTCAACCATGGACTTTTGAAGATCAAAATCATGAATATATGCTTAGTGAATTCATTTGATCAATAAAAATCAAGAAAATCAATCAAGTATCATAAAGTCAACAATTAGGGTTTTCACTTTTTCATAAAGAATTACATGTTTTTCACTCAAACTTTGAAAGGTCATAACTTCTTCATCCCTTGGCCAAATTTTTTGTTCCAAAGCTTATTTTGAAGAAAAAGTCAAGATCTACAACTTTGTCATTGTGAACAATTTCTCAAAAAGTGAATGTTTTTAAGTTATAAGCTCATGAAAAATCTTTCAACACTTAGAAAAATTTTCAAAGTGGAGTTTTACCTATTTTTCTACCAACTTCAAGGCCACTTTTCATGACGATCCAAGATGAATCAGTTTAAACCATGAACATGAAAGTTGAAGTATGTCATCCAAGATTTCCAAAAAGTACTAGAACATCATTTGATTTTACTTGAGCAAGAAGTTATGGATTTTTGAATAAGGGTTCATGAAACTAGTTTTCAAGCATAACTAGTTTTGCATCTTACCAATTCTACACAAGTTTCTCTTTAATTTGGCACATGTTTAAGAATTGTCGTCAACCAAGATCAATGAGAATATTTGTGAATCATTTCAAAGGGATTCCAAGTACATGATATTTTCAGTTACATGTGAAAAAGCAATCATTACAAAATGGAAATTTATGTGAAATTGGTGAGTCATCAACAAATATCTTCAAATGCCAAAATTTGTGACTCATTCAATTTTAACTCAACTTGCCAATTGGTGATGAAGAGTTAGAGGGTTGAACTCTAATCAAGCCAAAAATTATCATTGCAAAAAAAAAAAGAAGGAATATTCTCTAAAACTTACTCACTAAGTTACTTACTCTCCAAACCTCATTTGCTCTCAAACATGACTATGAGCTTGGCCTATAAATAAAGACCTCATCTTCATTAAAAATCACACAATAAAAACTTGAATCCTTGTTTTCTCCAAAATCACTTTGTTTCTCAAAGTTTCAAAGTCTCATGGAGTGAAGAATCAGGTTTCTCAAACCAGAGCCATTCTCTTCAAACCAGACATCCAAACACTTCACATACATCATGTAGAAGTGATCCAAGCCTTCATTTCAGATCCATAATACCAGAATCACCATCTCCACATTCAACTTGGAGCATTTGCAATTGAGGTCGGGCAAAGTAATTCAGAAGCTCTCAATCCAATTCAAGCATTCAGGGCCCTTCTAATATCATCATAGAAGCTATCTAGATCATCATCTTACGCTTGTAACACCTAAAACTCAGAATTCAATTTCTCACTTTGAAGGTAAGCATTGAATTTTGAATTCTATGATTCATGCATTTTAAACATTTAAACAAGTTATCAACATGTTTTTTCACGTGTATAGATCATTTACCCTCTATCAATTGAACAAAATCATGCATATCCAGGATTTCATGTTGAATTTTAGTTTTTAGGGTTCTTAGTGTTCATACGATTAATCTTGAGTTACACTAAAAATAAATGAAATTAAATACCACCATTCAATTCCTTGTGGAAAAAATGAGCAAAATTCATGTTTACTTCATCTCAATTGGTTGAGAAAAGAAAGAGTTGGGGATTTTGAATTTGAAGATGCAAGCTTGAAGAAGATGAACATGGTGGCGCCATTTTTTCAAATTTCTAAAACACGTTTTATAATATAATTAACTGTTTGCATTTATAAACTTGAATTCATCGTTGCCCTAGTGGCTGAAGCGTGCGTCCAAAGTCTTGTCATGCCATAGGTCTAGGGTTCGATCCTCCCCTCAGACCTTTTGTTTTCATTCTTTTTTTTACACAATTAAACACTTGTTCAGTTGGTAAGAGTTTTAATTGGTGACTATAAGGGCGTGGGTTCAAACCTAATTTTTTAACACTAAATTCTTTCATTTTTTTCACATCTTCACACAATTATTTAACATAGCAAAATTAATTATTTAAGTTGATTTTTTGCACACTCTTCGTTTATCACTTATATTTTATGATTATAGAAAAAAATCACAAAATATAATATTTATTTGATATATTTTATTAGGTTAAAAGTAGTACTTTTTAAAGGTTTTTACACTTATAAAAATACTTTCTTTTTGATTTCTTTCTTAACCTAATCAATTTCAAACATCCATGTAAATAAAATATCATGTCTTAAGTCATTATTTTAAATGTACATAATATGTTTACCCTAAGTATTTGATTTTTGTACCTTAATCAAACTAATTTTCAAAATACCTCCCGTTTAACTAGACGACTAGGGTTTTCCTCAACCAAACCTTCTTAAAAACTTTCGATCTTCAAAAAAATATACTTGGCCCTCTATTAGAGTGTAAGACCCAACATCCTTTGTACATAAATAAATAACACGTGGGCCTTTATTAGAGTGTAAATCCCAACCTCTTTTTGTAAATAATTCCCTGGGCCTCTCCTTGAGTTGTAAGTCCCAACCCCTTTTTTTATTCACTGGGTTTCTCCTTGAGTTGTAAGTCCCAAACCTTTTCTTTGGTTTTCAATAATCATTGGGCCTCTCCTTAAGTTGTAAGTCCCAACACCTCTTTCAAATCAATAATCCTGGGCCTCCACCTGGTATAAGCCTTATCTCTCTTAACTCATCCATGATTTAAATATTTGTTTACTTCATACATATCATATTTATTTATCTATTATACCTGTTATACATGTTATACCTTTTATACTTCTCATATTTTCTATATATTTGTCATATATAAACTATTTTATACTGCTTAGATCTTCCCCCCAAGAAAATCCTAAGATACACCTTATATATTAGGACTATGACTAGGATGAGGATTACTTCCCGGTGAAGCCTCTCCTATATTAGACAATCATAGTATTATATATCCAAAATAGGAATTATTCTCGGTGAAACCTCTTAAACCCATAGATCAATCAATAGGGCACACCCACCTAAAGAGGATTATTCCCGATGAAACCTCTTACCCTTTTTCTTAGAGCCAAAAATAAAAAATCCCACATAGCTTTCTCTTGTACTAAAACAAGGACCCTCGATTAGCCTCCTTCTGGGCTCAAAATGCAAGGACCCACAGGCTTCTTAGAAGTTCCCCTGCATCCTCTTGGGCTTAGTACAAGGACCCTCAAGCTTCTTAAAAGCATAAAACATGTCTTAGTTACCCTTATCCATTCCATGTAAGGATCAAAACCTTTAGAATACACAATCACAATCATTCAAGTACTTAAGACTCTCTCCTAATTCCCCAACACCGAGTCAATTCCCCAAGAATAAGAGACATGGGAAGTCTCAAACACTCAATACTCAATCCATCCTTAGATAAGTCAGACTCAATCTCAGGCTTTATATGAGACAGAAATATAATCCCTCAAACAGGTTGAGTCTCAAACCCCATTACAAAAATCAACCCCATGCTCACAAAATATCCCTCTAGAGTCAGCCTTAATTTTGGGCTTAGTACAAAACAAATAAAATTCCCCAGTAAGATAAATCCCAGTGGAGTAATCCTTAATAGAGTCAGTTTTCAACCCTCTCTTTAGCCTTAATCTTGGGCTTTTTGCAAGACGGTCAAAAAATCAAAACCTTCCTAGAGGTGAGACATGGGTCATATCTATGGAAGAGATATCTTTTCTATTACACCACATTCAGAAATCAAACATTTCCCATTTGATTGATGTAAGTGGCGCACTTGTTGATTTAAAATCCAAGTTTGAGTCCCTTTCTTATGGTTGAAATTTTCTTCTTTCATTTAAGTGATGTAAGCGGAAGACACTTATACACTCAAGTTAAGGCACATCTCTTATTTTGTAAAGAACTTTCTTTTTATTCTCTCAAATGTTTTTGGTGAAATAGGTAAGATATCTTCCCTGTTAAGATGACAATTTGTCTCTTTCCTCTTACCAAAAACAAACTTTTAGCTTAAATCTTGAGCTTTGAACAAGACACAAATAAAACATCACCAATATATAGCCAGAACTACGACTATTTTGATTTCTCAATTTATTTCTCTTAAAAAAACGTAGGTACGAGGTTCATCCTCGAAGAGCACACAATCATAATTACCTATAGTTCCCCGAACTACAATCTGACTCCGTCTAGGGATATGTAGGCATGAAACTTGCAAGAATATTTGCGAGCACACAAAACCAAAAAAACATGTTCAGGTCCCTCACCTTTTTTTTTAACAATCATCACTACCTTCTGTATACAAAGGAGAAACTTTCCCAGTAACCAGTAAAATAACCCATATCACAAACACAAGCACAAACAAATGGCTCCCGTAGAGTACTACAGATACTTAGGGTGCTAATACCTTCCCTCTATATAACCAACCTTCTGATCCTTCGATCTATCAGGTGCTCTGCACCTAACCAATATTTAGGGTTTATTTAGATTTTCCCCCTTCCTTTCTAGGATAGATTAAAAGTTCAATGTAAACGCGTTCCAAAGTAATCGACCTTCATTTCATATTCCCATTCCCTTTTATAGAACAGATGTGGGTGAAAGCGGGGGTTCACTTTCCGCAGCGTACACGAGTCGACTAACAAAAAACTAATATTTTCCCTCTTTCACCCTTTTTGCAAATAATCTTTATAAATAAATAAAAGCAAGAAATCAATAGCAAGGCAAACACCACTTGACAAAAACACCTTAACCTTAGAACTAGAGAAGGTTTCCCTTTAGTACAAGGAAAGTGAGGGGGTGCCTAACACCCTCCCCTAACTTAACCGACTCCCGAACCCTTTATTCGGTTATGATGACCGTCTTATCCCTCTTTTAGGTTTTATCATAATTTCCCTATTATTTAGGAATGAATTAAATACGGTGGCGACTCTTTGAATTTTGCCGTCCGCGACACATACACACTAACAAATCACACATAATCATCTTTTGTTGGGGTGCCATCTAGACACGGTTGACTCGGTTGATAACACTAAATTTAGGTTTATTTTAATCTAAGAGTAAGGTTGAGAATCAAGGAGGCTTCATTCGGAAAAATGTGGGTTTGTCCTCCAAGATCTTTGGTAGATTTGGGGGTTTTCGTGCAAGACGGTCCAAGAAGGAATCACAGCCTAGTGAAAGCTTTGGAGATATAGTTGTGCGAGAACAGCAAATTGAATTGGGAGTCTTGTGTTGCAAAAAATACAATTGATCGTGCGTGAAATCTTTGGAGATAAAGAACTCGAAGGAATAGAAATAGTCGAATAGTCAATTGGTAGTTGTCGTGGCTTGGTCTTGCTCAAGATCAAAAGAAGAGAAGGGGTTGAATCAACATCAAACGGTTGTGTTTGTAGGTTACTCTTGGAGCACTTCTCTTGTAATCAACTTTTGCATAGTAAGAAACTTTCCTAATTCCGAGATTTGGAATTAGGTGCAGACGTACCCACACGCGAGGACAACGTGGGAAACTACCTAAACAAATCCTAACCTCTCTCTCTCTCTCTCTTATCTCTTTACTTGCTTTAATTCAATTACACAATTTATCGAATAGCATTGTGAAATCGGTCGAATCGTAAGAATTTTTCCGTAACTATTTTGTTAAGTAAGTGTATTGATCAGCATGTAATCACTTTGATTATAAGAGGTTTTAATATCAACACAACTCAATTGAAAAGTTCTAAAAACTCATTTGCACACCAAGTATTCGATAAATTGTGCAGCCTATTATTTTCACTCATTAGTATTGGAAATCGAATTGTTGCAACTTTGTTTAAACGAATAATTGATTGACACTTGCTTATTGCATATTTGACTTCCAATAGTTTGGCTCGTATAGACAATTCATTCCGTTCGCACTACTTTTCAAAAAATAGATTTTTATTTGGTGCATTTTATATTGGTGATCTATTCACCCGTCTAGATACGTTGCCATCGTCTAACAAGTGGCATAAAGAGCCCGATTCATTCCGTGCTTCGAAACTCTTATTAGAAAATGGCATACGAACCAAAAGGGGACTATAAAATAGCTCCAATTTTTATGGAAAAAAACTTTAGCTATTGGAAAGCCTGTATGCAAATTCATTTGAAAAAGGTGTGTGAGAGGCCATTCAAAATGTCCCTACACCAGTAACACATGTTGTTGATGGTGTTGTCTTACCTAAGCTCAAAGCACAGTGGAATGAGGAAGATAATAAGAAGTGGTCATACGATTGGAAAGCGAAAAATATCATCGTATTCTCTATTGGTGTAGATGAGTTTTATCCCATGTCCCATTGTGAAACCGCGAAGGAAATGTGGGACGATCTTAAAGTTACCTATGAAGGAACTAATGAGGTCAAACAATCATGAATTAATACACTCAATCAAGAGTTCAAACTCATTCGCATGAAGCATGGTGAAACCATTGCTCAAATGGAAAAGTGTTTCTCACATCTTATTAATCGTTTAAACTTTCTAGGTAATCCTATTTCCAATTCTATTACTACTAAGAAAGTTTTAAGATGTCTTACTAGGAATTGGCAACCAAAGGTCACGTCCATCAAGGAAGCCAACGATCTTACAACACTTGATCTCACTACCTTGTTTAGAAAATTAGAGGAACACGAGAAAGAACTCAATTGCTTGGATAAGCATGAAAAGAAGCTTGAGAAAAAAGAAGAAAAAGGAGAAAGACATTGATAATGAGGAAGGAACAAATTCCAAAGCTCTCAAGGCTTCAAGTTCAAGAAGGCTTCAAGTTCAAGATCCTCAAGGGATGAGTACACTAATGAGAGTGATTCAAGTGACAAAGAAGATTAGGGTGAGGAACAAATGGGATTATTTGTAAGGAGATACAATCAATACATTCAGAAGAATGAAGTCAAGCACTCCGACAAAAATATTGTAAAATTCAGACGACAAATCGCATTCTCTAAAACAACAAAAAGGACAAGACAAAGGGTATGTACTATGAATGTTAAAATCCAGGTCACTATAGACCAGATTGTCCGTCTCTTGCTAATGAGAAAGGAAAAGGCCATCAACACAACTCTAGAAAATCTAGAAAAGTCTATGTTGCTCGGGATATTGATAGTAATGCCTCAAGTTAGGAAAGCTCAAGTGATAGTGATGAGGAGACAAATTATTGTCTCGTGTCCAATCATCGTTAAAGTAAGAAAAAGGATGTAAGTCATTCTAAATACTTTAATGTTGAAAAATTATCCTTTAGTGAATTGAAAAATGTTTTTGAAAATCTACAAAAAGAAGTATCACATGCTTACAATAAACTAGCTTCAAATGAAAAAGTTTTTACATACTTGGAAGCTAAGGTTGAAGAAACCAATAATAAATTTGAAGCATTAAAGAGGTCTATTGTAGATAGTCAAAAACATAAAATCAAGGATGAGGAATCTTGTCGATTTGGTTGTGAAACTTGCCAAATTAGACAACAAGAGGTGAATACTCTTGAAATCGAAATAGACAAGGTATCACAACCATGTAGTATTTTTACTATTGAATCTTCAAAGGTTGAAAATCCTTATAAAAAATACAATTTGATCAAAAAGAATTCAACTAGAAAAATTAAATCTCATCATAAATTGTTTTGTCACTATTGTTGCAAAAGGGGACACTGAAGGATAGAAAAACACTTAGAAAGGGGGGGTTTGAATAAGTGTAGTCTTAAAAACTTGAACGATAAAAATAAATTGCACGGTTATTTTTATCCTGGTTCGTTGTTAACTAAACTACTCCAGTCCACCCCCACGGAGTGATTTACCTCACCTGAGGATTTAATCCACTAATCGCAACAGATTACAATGGTTTTCCACTTAGTCCGCGACTAAGTCTTCTAGAGTATCCTGATCACAACCTGATCACTCCAGGAACAATTGCTTAGACACAAGCTAAGACTTTCTTAGAGTATCCTGACCACCACATGATCACTCTAATTACAACTGCTTAGACACAAGCTAAGACTTCCTAGAGTATCCTGATCAACATTTGATCACTCTAGTTCCTTACAAATTAATGTAATCAATTCTAAGAGTATTACAAATGCTTCTAAAAAGCTATAATCACAACAGTGATATTTCTCTTAACGTTTAAGCTTAATCTCACTAATATATTACAACAGCAATGTAGTGAGCTTTGATGAAGATGAAGTTTCTGAGCTTTTTGATTTGAGCAGCGTTTCAGCAAGTTTAATTGTTAGCAAATCGTCAACCTTGCTTCTCATCAGAACTTCATATTTATAGGCGTTTGAGAAGATGACCGTTGAGCGCATTTAATGCTTTGCGTGTTCCGTACAGCTTTGCATTTAATGTTTCACGCTTTTATCAACTACCTCGAGCCTTGTTCACGCTGTGTCTACTGACGTTGCCTTTAATAGCTTCCAACGTTCCTTTTGTCAGTCAGCGTAGCCTGCCACCTGTACTTTCTTCTGATCTGATGTTTGAATAAAATATTTGAATATCATCAGAGTCAAACAGCTTGGTGCATAGCATCTTCTTGTCTTCTGACCTTGAAGTGCTTCTGAGCGTGATACCATGAGAACTTCAGTGCTTCTGCTTCTGACCTCAAGTTCTTCTGATGCTTCCATAGACCCATGTTCTGATTCTGCCTTGACCATCTTCTGATGTCTTGCCAGACCATGTTCTGATGTTGCATGCTAAACCTTCTGAGACAAAGCTTCTGAGCGCTGATTTGTGCATACTCTTTATATATTTCCTGAAATGGAAATTGCAATGTATTAGAGTACCACATTATCTCACACAAAATTCATATCCTTGTTATCATCAAAACTAAGAATATTGATCAGAACAAATCTTGTTCTAACAATCTCCCCATTTTTTATGATGACAAAAGCATATATAAATGATATGAATTTGCGATCAGAAAGAGCAGACGGCTAAAGACAAATTACACAGCTATAGTATAAGCATGTGAATATGTCTCCCCCTGAGATTAACAATCTCCCCCTGAGATGAATAATCTCCCCCTGAAATAAATACTCGAAGAACTTTAATAATAAAAGACTTCCCTGATTATTTCGGTAGAGACGATCACATAAGCTTCTTGCTTCTGATAATTCATAGCTTCTGACTTCTGCTTCCATTGGACAGCTTCAGAACTTGAATTTCTTTAGATCCCTAGAACACTCACAGCTTCTGATTCCTGCTTCCATTTAGGACAGCTTCAGAACTTGAATTTCTTTGATCTTCAGAACATTCACAGCTTCTGATTCCTGCTTCCATTTAGGACAGCTTCAGAACTTGAATTTCTTTGATCTTCAGAACCTTCACAGCTTCTGATTCATGCTTCCATTTAGGACAGCTTCAGAACTTGAGTTTTTCTGGATCTTTAGAACATTCACAGCTTCTGATTTCTGCTTCCCTCGGATAGCTTCAGAGCTTTGAATTTCTTCTTACATCACTTCATGCTAGATTGTATCAGAACATTGTTGAATGTACCAGAGCATCATCAGAGCATCTCTACATCCTGAAATGTTACAGAACAAAACTAAACGACAAAAGTCAGCATGAATGAGTTAGAACATAAAGTGTGTATTAGAACACAAAATATGTATCAGAGCCATATAAGCCATATAGAATATATCAGATCCAATAGACAATGTATCAGAGCAAATAGACAATGATTTGGATCATATTCTATTATCAGAATTTTTGATCATTCTTCCTTCTTGCTTCTGATTCTGAAGCTTCCTAGCACTCAGCTTACTTCAAGAATCCAAGAGCTATTTCTGATCATTCTTTCTTCTTGCTTCTGATTCTGAAGCTTCCTAGCACTCAGCTTGCTTCAAGAATCCAAGAACTTGATTCATCTGCTTCTCATGTTGGTCTTGAATCTTTGATTCCTGCAACAACACAACTTAGAAACATATGAAGCTTGCAGCTTCTGTTAGTAAATGTGGGAGCCTTTTTACTCGGTAACTGATAATATTAATCAGATCATTTATCATATATTTTCTCCCCCTTTTTGTCATAACATCAAAAAGCATAAAAGATTCAGATGTAAAGCAAGAGACAAAAGGAAAGAAACATAAATAACTTTTCATTGATTTCAACAAGAGGGATTACAAAAAAGGAATGCAGGAAAACAGATGCAACAAGGAAAGAAAACTACAAAGACTTAAAGCCTAAGACTCTATCCTACGCAAAAACTGCGCAAACAACTCAAGAACCCTCTGGTCTTCAGTTTGTTCAGCCATGGAAGCTTGAAAACTCTTCATGCCTGTCCAGACTAGAACCTCCACTGTAGGAGAGATCCAAGAGACCAAAGAGGAAGTGAGGGACAGTTCATAGACAGGGAGCTAATGTTGCAAACGGGCTCCAGTGACTCAAGAAGGTCTTCTTCCTTTGGATAAATGTTGATAACAGCATTGAAGAAGAGATCTGTCTTGAAAGAGACTTGGAGAGCCATCCCAAGATATGCTTCACATCCTGTAACTGATTTACCCTTCCATCCGTTCTCATTGAGTTGAAAGGATTCATGATGAACGCTAGGTTGAAGATGAATGAACTAGGGTTTATGCTAAAGAAAAGCTTTGTTGGACAAGAGAGAAAAAGAAAGAGAAAGAGAGCCAAGACTTGTTGAAAAAATGCAACGAAATGAAGGAATAAATAGAGGGAATGTGGGGAAGGAAAACGTTCTAGGGAAGGGAAACGTTTGACGGATATAAAAAAAATATAAAGGACAATAAAAGAAATGATGAATGGCATTTAATGTTATTTGACGTGAGGAGAGATAATAATGACAAAAGACGAGATTTGCACAGTTACCTAAGTAGACGTCCCCTCAACTGCACGCACGCTTGTCCAGAAATAGTGAACACGTGTTTACCATCTGGATAGCCAGTTACAGCTGTTTTGCTTTTAAAGAGATTCTGAATCAACTTAGACAATGAAACGTTAGTAATAACTGAATCACAATTTCTAATTGATTTCAATCAGAACTTCTTATAAAAAACAAAAAATCCAATTTCATTTCAGAAGATACTCATACATAAGATCTTCTCATCTTCTCATTCTGGGCATAAATCCATACTGATATTCTTCAGAATGAACTTAAACCTATCTTCAGCAAGGGGTTTTGTAAAGATATCAGCCCATTGATGGTCTGTATCCACAAAGTTTAAAGATATAACACCCTTCTGAACATAGTCCCTTATGAAATGATGTTTAATCTCAATATGTTTAGCTTTTGAATGTAAAATAGGATTCTTAGATAAACATATAGCAGAAGTATTATCACAAAAAATAGGAATGTTATTCTCATATATCTGATAATCTTCCAGCTGACTTCTCATCCAGAGCATTTGTGTGCTACAACCAGCAGCAGCAACATATTCTGCTTCTGTTGTTGAGAGGGCAATAGTAGCTTGCTTCTTGCTGTACCATGAGATTAGATGACTTCCAAGAAATTGACAACTTCCAGAAGTGCTCTTTCTTTCTATTCTATCTCCAGCATAGTCAGCATCACAGAATCCTACTAAGTTGTAATCTTTAGATTTTCTGTAAACTAAACCAACATTAGTAGTACCTTTCAGATACCTTAGAATTCTCTTAACCGCAGTTAAATGAGATTCTCTTGGATCTGATTGGAATCGAGCACACAGACAAACACTAAAGAGAATGTCAGGTCTAGAAGCAGTTAGATATAGAAGAGATCCAATCATACCTCTGTACAACTTCTGATTTACCTTCTTACTTACCTCATCCTTACCCAGTACACATGTTGGATGCATAGGAGTTTTGGCTTCTTTGCTTTCAGAAAGATTAAACTTCTTCAGAAGTTCTTTCACATACTTCGTTTGATGAACATAGGTTCCATCGGAAGTTTGGTTGATTTGAATCCCAAGGAAGTACTTGAGTTCTCCCATCATGCTCATTTCAAATTCAGCCTGCATAGACTCAGCAAACTCCTTTCCAAGTGTAGCATTAGATGTTCCAAAGATAATATCATCAACATATATTTGACAAATTAAAATATCCTTTTTAAATGTTTTACAAAAGAGAGTAGTGTCCACTTTTCCTCTAGTGAAATCATTTTCCAGAAGGAAAGAACTCAAACGTTCATACCAAGCTCTGGGAGCTTGTTTCAATCCGTATAATGATTTCTTTAATTTGAAAACATGATTTGGAGACATGTAGTCTTCAAAACCAGGAGGTTGATGGACATAAACTTCTTCATCTATATAACCATTTAAGAAGGCACTCTTGACATCCATCTGATAAAGAGTGATGTTGTGTTGAGTGGCAAAAGAAATTAATAGACGAATAGATTCTAACCTGGCCACTGGTGCAAAGGTTTCTGTATAATCAATCCCTTCTTGCTGACTATAACCCTGAGCAACCAGTCTGGCTTTGTTTCTTACCACTTCACCTTTCTCACTTAGCTTGTTTCTGAAAACCCACTTAGTACCGATGATGTTAAATCCTTTTGGTCTAGGAACCAAGTCCCATACATCATTCCTTGTAAACTAATTTAGTTCTTCTTGCATAGCAATTATCCAGTCTGGATCTTCTAGAGCTTGATCAACAGAAGTTGGCTCAATCAAAGAAACAAGACCTAATTGACATTCTGCATTGTTCTTAAGGAATGCCCTTGTTCTGATGGGATCATCTTTCTTTCCAAGGATCACATCTTTTGAGTGAGCTGAAGCAAGTCTAGGTGATCTTCTGACTGTAGGTTCTTCAGAAATTCTCAAATTCTCTAAAGATGCAGCAACTTGATCTTCTGATCCATTGCTTCTGAGACTGCCAGCTTCTGCAGCTTTGCTTCTTGGTTCTACTGCTTTTGATATATCAATATCAAAATCTGCAAAATTCTCAAACTGCTTTGGTTTTTCAAGACCAAGCTTATCATCAAACCTGATATTGATTGATTCTTCTACAATCAATGTTTCAGTATTGTATACTCTGTAGCCTTTAGAGCATTCAGAATATCCAAGAAGGAAACACCTTTGTGCTTTGGAATCAAACTTACCAAGATGATCTTTAGTATTCAGAATAAAACATACACATCCAAAAGGATGGAAATATGAAATGTTGGGCTTTCTGTTCTTCCACAATTCATAAGGAGTCTTATTTAGAATAGGTCTGATAGAGATTCTATTCTGAATATAGCATGCAGTGTTTATTGCTTCTGCCCAGAAATGCTTAGCCATATTGGTTTCATTGATCATGGTTCTGGCCATTTCTTGTAGAGTCCTATTCTTTCGCTCTACAACTCCATTTTGCTGTGGAGTTCTAGGACAAGAGAAATCATGGGCAATACCATTTTCTTTGAAGAACTCCTCAAAGAATCTGTTCTCAAATTCGCCACCATGATCACTTCTGACCTTTATGATTTTACACTCTTTCTCAGATTGGATCTGAGTGCAGAATTCAAAGAACACTGAATGAGACTCATCCTTGTGTTTCAAGAACTTTACCCATGTCCAGCGGCTATAATCATCAACGATGACTAATCCATATTTCTTCCCTCTGACAGATGCTGTTTTGACTGGGCCAAACAGATCAATGTGCAAGAGTTCTAACGGCCTTGAGGTAGAAACAACATTCTTAGACTTGAATGCAGGTCTGGAGAACTTGCCCTTCTGACATGCTTCACAAAGAGCATCTGATTTGTATTTCAGATTTGGGAGTCCTCTGACCAGATTTAGTTTGTTAATCTGAGAAATTTTTCTCAAACTAGCATGACCTAATCTTCTGTGCCAGACCCATTGCTCTTCAGAAACAGACATAAGACAAGTCACCTTCTGCTTCTCAAGATCAGAAAGATCAATCTTATAAATGTTGTTCTTCCTCTTGCCTGTAAATAGGATTGAGCCATCCTTCTGACTTACAGCCTTGCAAGACTTTTGATTGAAGATTATATCATAACCATTGTCACTTAATTGACTTATGGACAATAAGTTATGCGTTAATCCTTCTACAAGAAGTACATTAGTTATGGAAGGAGAGTTACCAAGACTTGTGGTTCCAAAGCCAATGATTTTGCCCTTCTGATCTCCTCCAAACTTGACTTCTCCACCTGGTTTAAGCATCAGGTCTTGGAATGTAGACCTTCTTCCCGTCATGTGTCGCGAGCACCCAGAGTCCAGGTACCATGACATTTTGCTTTCTGTCCTCTTTGCCGCCAAGGATATCTGCAATAGGAATAATCTTTTCCTTAGGTACCCACAATTTCTTGGGTCCTTTCTTGTTAGTTCTCCTCAAGTTCTGATTGAACTTGGGTTTAGCAAAATATTTAGCAGGAGGAACAGCATGATATTTCTTATTCTGAGTTCCATGATATTTCTTAGGTTGTGTCACATGCTTCTTTGTGTGTGTTATGTGAAAACTTTGTGCATGTGATGTGTGCTTAATATCATGGGAGTGGCCAAATTTAAATTGGTTATACAGAGGCTTGTATGATATTTTCATATCATCCACAGATTCAAGCTTGTATGGGATTTCACCCTCATAACCAATGCCAACTCTCTTGTTTCCAGACACAGCATATATCATAGAAGCTAGCTGACTTCTGCCAATACTTCTAGATAAGAACTTCCTGAAACTTAAATCATATTCTTTCAGAATATGATTCAGACTGGGAGTGGATTTTTCTGAATCAGAAGGAGATCCAACATTATTGGATAATTTTAAAAATTTTTCTTTTAATTCAGAATTTTCCAACTCAAGCTTCTTAGTTTCAAATTCAAATTGCTTTTTCAGCTTTTTGTATTTGATACTAAGATGAGCTTTTAATTCAAGAAACTCTTCTCTAGATAGTTCAGAAAATACCTCTTCAGAATCTGATTCTGATGTAGATTCTGATCCATCATCTTCTGTCGCCATCAGCGCAAAGTTTGCCTGCTCTCCTTCAGAGTCTGATCCTGATTCTGATTCAGAATCATCCCATGTTGCCATAAGACCTTTCTTCTTATGAAACTTCTTCTTGGGATTCTCCTTCTGAAGTTTCGGACACTCATTCTTGTAATGTCCAGGCTCATTGCACTCATAGCAGACAGCCTTCTTCTTGTCAGATCTTCTGTCACCAGAAGATTCTCCACGTTCAAATTTCTTTGAACTTCTGAAGCCTCTGAACTTCCTTTGCTTGCTCTTCCAGAGTTGGTTCACCCTTCTTCAGATTCTGATTCTTCAGGATCTTCTTCTCTAGCCTGAAAAGCGTTAGTGCATTTTTTAATATTAGATTTTAATGCAATAGACTTACCTTTCTTCTGAGGCTCGTTTGCGTCCAGCTCAATTTCATGGCTTCTCAAGGCACTGATAAGCTCTTCCAAAGAAACTTCATTCAGATTCTTCGCAATCTTGAATGCAGTCACCATTGGGCCCCATCTTCTGGGTAAGCTTCTGATAATCTTCTTTATATGATCAGCCTTGGTGTAGCCTTTATCCAGAACTCTCAATCCAGCAGTCAGAGTTTGAAATCTTGAAAACATCTTTTCAATGTCTTCATCATCCTCCATCTTGAAGGCTTCATATTTCTGGATTAGAGCAAGAGCTTTAGTCTCCTTGACTTGAGCATTTCCCTCATGGGTCATTTTCAATGACTCATATATATCATGGGCAGTTTCCCTGTTAGATATCTTCTCATACTCAGCATGAGAGATAGCATTCAGCAAAACAGTCCTGCATTTATGATGATTCTTGAAATCTTTCTTTTGATCATCAGTCATTTCACTTCTCGTGAGCCTTACACCAGTAGCTTTAACAGGATGTTTGTAACCATCCAACAGAAGATCCCATAGATCAGCATCCAGACCAAGAAAGTAACTTTCCAGTTTATCTTTCCAATATTCAAAGTTTTCACCATCGAATATTGGTGGTCTAGTATAACCATTATTACCATTGTATTGCTCAGCAGAGCCAGATGTAGATGCAGCTGTATTTGTTGGAATTTCACCAGCCATCTTTTACTGAAGCGTTTTTCTCTTCCTGAATCTTTTCTAAACACGGTTAAGTGCTTGCACCTTAGAACCGGCGCTCTGATGCCAATTGAAGGATAGAAAAACACTTAGAAAGGGGGGTTTGAATAAGTGTAGTCTTAAAAACTTGAACGATAAAAATAAATTGCACAGTTATTTTTATCCTGGTTCGTTGTTAACTAAACTACTCCAGTCCACCCCCACGGAGTGATTTACCTCACCTGAGGATTTAATCCACTAATCGCAACAGATTACAATGGTTTTCCACTTAGTCCGCGACTAAGTCTTCTAGAGTATCCTGATCACAACCTGATCACTCCTGGAACAATTGCTTAGACACAAGCTAAGACTTTCTTAGAGTATCCTGACCACCACGTGATCACTCTAATTACAACTGCTTAGACACAAGCTAAGACTTCCTAGAGTATCCTGATCAACACTTGATCACTCTAGTTCCTTACAAATTAATGTAATCAATTCTAAGAGTATTACAAATGCTTCTAAAAAGCTATAATCACAACAGTGATATTTCTCTTAACGTTTAAGCTTAATCTCACTAATATATTACAACAGCAATGTAGTGAGCTTTGATGAAGATGAAGTTTCTGAGCTTTTTGATTTGAGCAGCGTTTCAGCAAGTTTAATTGTTAGCAAATCGTCAACCTTGCTTCTCATCAGAACTTCATATTTATAGGCGTTTGAGAAGATGACCGTTGAGCGCATTTAATGCTTTGCGTGTTCCGTACAGCTTTGCATTTAATGTTTCACGCTTTTGTCAACTACCTCGAGCCTTGTTCACGCTGTGTCTACTGACGTTGCCTTTAATAGCTTCCAACGTTCCTTTTGTCAGTCAGCGTAGCCTGCCACCTGTACTTTCTTCTGATCTGATGTTTGAATAAAATATTTGAATATCATCAGAGTCAAACAGCTTGGTGCATAGCATCTTCTTGTCTTCTGACCTTGAAGTGCTTCTGAGCGTGATACCATGAGAACTTCAGTGCTTCTGCTTCTGACCTCAAGTTCTTCTGATGCTTCCATAGACCCATGTTCTGATTCTGCCTTGACCATCTTCTGATGTCTTGCCAGACCATGTTCTGATGTTGCATGCTGAACCTTCTGAGACAAAGCTTCTGAGCGCTGATTTGTGCATACTCTTTATATATTTCCTGAAATGGAAATTGCAATGTATTAGAGTACCACATTATCTCACACAAAATTCATATCCTTGTTATCATCAAAACTAAGAATATTGATCAGAACAAATCTTGTTCTAACAGACACACAACTGAGAAATGTAAATTTAGGTGCTTCTTAGTTCCTAAAGTTACTTTCCAATGGTTTTCCAAAGGCAACGATTATCTCACTCACTCTCAAGGACCCATTAAGAATTGGAAACCTACCACCTTTGTCTGATTTGCTTGAAGGTTGAGTGTCTTGACTTTATGTCCGGTAAATGGATTATCGATAGTGGATGTTCAAGACACATGATCAGAGACATATTTTTATTCTCCTACTTCGTGGCAAAGAAGAAAGGATTTATGTCCTATGGTGATCACAACAAATATGCTATACTTGGAAAAGGTAGAATAGGTAATCCCTCAACCTTTACTATCTCAAATGTTATGTTAGTAGAAGGCCTTAGACATAGCCTTCTTAGCTTTAGTCAATTATGTGACAATGGGTATAAGGTAACCTTTGCCAAAGATGGTTGCATAATTGCACATAATGAGAAGAAGGAATGTAAGTTTAACGATGTGAGGGTAGACAATATCTATATGCTAGACTTAAGAGATATATCCTTGACAAATGCCAAATGCTTTACTACCATGTGTGAAGATTCATGGCTTTGGCATAGACGTTCGACACACGTCAACTTTGATCTACTTAATAAAATAGCCGCGAAAGATTTAGTAATCGGTCTACCAAAAATAAAGTTTTCAAAAGACCATATATGCAATGCAAGTCAAAAAGTGAACTAACAAGAGTCTCATTTAAGTCTAAAAATGTGGTTTCAACAACGAGACCTCTTGAGCTCCTTCACATGGATCTATTTGGACCATCACAAACTAAAAGCATAGGTGGAAATTTTTATAGTTTTGTAATTGTAGATGATTACTCAAGATTTTGTTGGACTATTTTCTTACGTAGCAAAGATGAGACATTCGCGGCTTTCACACGTTTCGCTAAGTTATTCCAAAATAAATTGAATTCTAAAATTGTTCCTATCAGAAGTGATCATGGAGGTGAGTTTGAAAATCACCTATTTGAAGAATATTGTAATGGGTTTGGTATTGAGCATAACTTTTCAGCTCTTAGAACTCCACAACAAAATGGTGTTATGAAGCATAAAAATCGTGTTTTAGAAGAGTAGGCAAGAAAATGCTCAATGATTATGGTCTACCTAGATACTTTTGGGTCGATGCTATCAATACGACGTGTTATGTTTTGAATCGGATACTTATTCACTCTATTGTTAACAAAACTCCCTATGAGCTTCTAAGAGGTAGAAAACCATACTTATCACACCTTCGTGTATTCGGATGTAAATGTTTTCTCTTAAATAATGGAAAGGAAAATCTTGGAAAATTCGATGGGAAAGTCAATAAAGGCGTCTTTCTTGGATACTCACAATCTAGTAAAGCATATAGAGTATATAACAAAAGATTCTTATTATTGAAGAGTCGATTCATGTTACCTTTGATAAATCTTGCCTAAATAGTGTTGGGAAAGATATTTCTTTTCATGGTGTAGGTAAAGATATTTCTTTTCATGGTGTAGGTGCATCTACGGAAGACATACTCAAAGAAATCGAAAAAGAGATTGATCAACCTAAATCGGTGGAAATTGAGAAGGAAAGAGATGACAACCAAGAAAATAAGGATGATGAGAGTCAACAAGCAAGTGATGGTCCTCCATTGGATTGGAGAACCTCCAAGGATCATCCAATTGACAACATTATAGGTGACATCACAAAAGGGGTATCAACTCGCTCTCAAATAAGTAATTTTTGTTATCACCACGAGTATATATCACAAGTGAAACCTAAAAAATCTAAGGATGTCTTACTTGATGAGCACTAAATTTTAGCAATGCAAAAAGAATTGAATCAGTTTGAACGAAATGGCGTTTGGACCTCGTCCCCACCCACAAAATCATCAAGTAATTGGCACACGATAAATTAGATTCAAATCAAATATTTTCATTATGGGAAGATCTTACAGGAACTTGATCAAAAATTGCATGAAAAATTTTGTCTAATATGTGGCAAAAATGTTGGACTAAGTCGCCTCTCACTTAAGCTCTATCTTCAGAAATCACAGTATATATTAGATATGTGTCCGTTGCCCATATATAGCATAATCTTGCAATTTAAGTGAGTCATTTAATAGTACAATCTTGCAAGTTAGGGACAAACCTATCCTCACAATGTGTGAGTGGATTAGAAACTACTTGATGAATAGGATTGTTAATAATTTAGAAAAGCTAAGCAAGTGGAATCACAATATTATGCCAATGCCTAGGAAGAGGCTAGACAAGGAAGTCTCAATGAGTGGTCAATGGCTCCCTACTTGGAGTATGGGTGACATCTGGCAGGTGCATCACCCATTCAATGGCCAACAGTTTATAATTGATCTTGGGAAAAAAACATGTTCATGTTGTTTTTGGGAACTAGTGGGTATACCATGTATGCATGATGTGTCTGCCATGAGTTATCAAAGTTTGAATCCAGATTCATATGTAGATGAGTGCTATACTAGAGAGGCATATCAAAAGTGTTATGAACATAATGTGAGCCCCATCAATGGGATGGACATGTGGCCATCAGTAGATGTGGAAGATATGCTGCCACCTATGTTTAAGAAAGGACCTGGTAGGCCAAAGAAGTTAAGGTATAGGGAACAAGATGAGTCTGGTTCAAGAATGAGAAGGCCTGGTATTTCATATAGATGCACCAAGTGTGATCAGTTTGGGCATAACTCAAGGAAATGCAAAAGCAAGGAACAAAACCCTAATGCACTAAAGAGAAAGGTAAACAACTAAATACATTTATTCAATTTATTAGCTTGTTGTTTATAGCTGGTTGCTTATAATAAATTGCATGATTTTCAGAGAAAGGCACCAAGAGCCAAAGCTGCACCTGCTGGAAATAATAGAGATCTCCCTGCTGAAACTGATGAAGCTGCAACTGCACCTATTGGAAATGAGGAAGCTGCACCTACTGAGAATTATGATGATCCTGAAATAGATGCTGTAATTGAAGCTATGCTGCAACAAGAAGAATCATCACAAGTCTGCAATCCCACACCCTCTACAGATGTTCAAGCTGCAACAATCAATCTTGCTCCTACATCACATGTTCAAACTGAAACAACAACCATAGCAGCTGATCAACCTAAGTCTACTGCATCTGTTGCAAAAAAAGAAAAGAAAAAAGGACCAGTTGACAAGCCTAAGAGGAAGAGGGTTAGTGAAAGGATTAAGATTTTGAAGAATGCAAGAAGAATGACTCAGTAGTTTATTTGTCTCCTATTTTGTAACTTTAAGGACCTCTAATTCAACTCACTTCTGTCCCAATGATACTTTGTAATGATCATGTTATTAGGGGAATTCATTGTTTTTGGTGACTGTTTGCAATGAATATGTAATAGATGTTGTAAGGTTTCTAAGCCTCTTTTTGTAATGAACATGTGGTTCAATTGTTTCTGATGCTGTAATGAACAAGTGGTTTCTAAGCCTCTTTTTGTAATGAACATGTAATGATCATGTGTTGGTTCTATGCCTCTTTTTGTAATGAACATGTAATGATCATGTTATTGATCATTGTAATGCAACTGTTATCAGTATTATAGTGGTATGAGCATTCTGTTATGGCAATCTGGGTTATGAGCATTCTGTTATCAATATTCTATTTGTTTTTGTCTGCAATAAGAAATTGTATTATGGCATTTAAAATGAGCATTCTGTTATGGCAATCTGGGTTATGGTATATAAATTGGATATTTGTTATGAGCATTCTCAATGAGCATTTTGATATGGCAGTCTGGTGTTATGAGGATTCTGTTATGGCATTTTCAATGAGCATTTTTATATGGCAGTCTGGTGTTATGGTATCACAATATTGGATATCTGTTATTAAGCATTCTGTTATGGCATATTAAACCTTGGCATGTAAATTTGGCACATAAACCTAGATTCATAACAATCTGAAATAACAATTGAATATGGTCTGTTACATATAATTGAGCAACATTGATTCACATTAGAAATTTGAGTTACACGACATTCATACATCATGTTTCTTACATTCTTCCTAAGCCTATAACATAAATTCTTACATTCTACCTAAGCCTATACCATAAAACACACAGTAACAAGCAACTATTGATATCACAAATTTCACTACTTTTCTAGTGTTGTCAATAGTAATCTTCAAGTCTTCCATCTCCTTCGTGAGCATCTTAATCTGGTGAGCGACAGTCTCGCACGTACAGACCAAACGATCTTCCTTTGAAACGTCCACTCCAAAATACTCATCATCCCATAGAAACAGCTCGCAATCCTCCTCTTTCTGCAAACAGATAATACAGTTATGTTCCAAATAGCTGGAAATCAGTATAAGTAGAAGAAATAGAAAATTGGAAAGCTAATGAATCTAACCCCCCAGTGCTTGCACTTCCAGTATTTTCTCCCTGGATTTGCTTTGGATTTGGAAATAAACATTTTCATTGGGAGATCGTGTCCACATTTGGGTCTTGTTCTTCCATTAGAGAGGATGCTTGTGTTTGAGCTTTCTTCCATGAAGACGAAGATGAGAACGCAACGGCGGGAATACGGCAAAGGAAGTGTCATACCCCAAAATTTGCCCGATCAATTCGCGTCTGTTAAATCATCAAGGGTTAAAATTAAGAGCCATGGGGTTTGACATCCCTATTGTCAAACCCGCCCTCTTATAAAATATCCTGAGAAATAAATGGGGTGAAATTAACAGGTATCTTGGGTCCAAAGATTTGACCCATCTATCTCAGGTTTGGATCATTTGCTTGGAGTATTTTTATGGGTTTTATTCTTCTAACAATTTAATTGGTGTGATGTTTATTATTAATTTATTAGGTTCATTGGCTATTATCAAAATAATTAGGGAATTATTAATTATTAATTTTGGTATTATTATCAGAATTATTAATTAGGAGTATTATTGATAATTGTTAAATAATTGGACAATAGGCCCATTGGGTGTATAAAACCCTAACCTAATACATTAATATAAAGGAGTGATATTTCTAACAATGAGGAGAGGTCGATCTTTTTCTATTCATGGGAGATTATCATCCGGAACAACTTTTTTCTTTTTCACCTCACAAACATTGTACATAACTCTCAAACTACACCACTTTTATTCCCGTACATTCGCTTTTTTTTACGATTAACCAATTCGTACATATACATACCACCTGTATCCTTTTCCAATCCTCACTACTAGGAACCATGTAAATATGCAAGTCTCAATCCTCACCCAAAAAAAAGGGCACTCACACAATTAGCCATTTGCAAACCTGCAGTTTTCAATACGAGCCAAAACAACACCAAGCCATTAGCCTTCAAACATTACTTCAAATCCAAATACAAACAAAAGTTTCTGTACAAAATGCCACGTTCTCTATAACTAATAATATTTTTTTCATCACAACATTGCCAACAGTGCAGCTTCCATAAGACAAGATCAAAACAAAGAAAAAGGAATAAGAATTGAATTGGTGTTGCTGTGTTATATTGCTTGGCTGTTCTTTCGGTGTTACTGGCAGGTTTTGATTAAGAGAAGAAGTCGAAGGAGGTTCTCCGCCGATTTCCAACCAAAGCATCATCTTCGCATCCGCACGCGCAGTCCCGTGCAAAGACCACAGCCAACCGCTACCGCTTCGACAACGCAGCACTGGAGTTTCCCATTTGCGCATCATCAATCACCGCCAGCATCATCGCCTCGCCGAAGTTGCAACAATCCAACGGGAACAGCCACGCCGTCACCCTCAATCGCACAGCGCCACTGCGAACCACACAACGCCGACGCAACTTCCATCGCGGATCTGAAGCATCAACCGCCGCCGCGAGCGGATTCCCCTCCAATTCCGGTAATTTCTCTCTTCTCCTTCGATTTGCTATGTCGTTGCTATTATGATGTGATGTGATATGGGATCCATATTTTGCTTGATCCATTTTGGTGGTTTGATTTGAATTTGTGTTGTTCCTCTTGATTCAATTTGGGAACGGGTTACCAGTGAAAAGGGGGAAGTCTGTTAGTGAAATAGAGAGGAGAACGAACCTGGCATATTATGTGTGGTATTTTTGTTCTCTTATTTCTCATAAAAATTGCCATGTGTCAAATGCATATTGGACCCTTGTTTAAGTTTGAAAAGTCAAATTGCATTAATTTTGTGACACTATAATATATTGATTGGTTCAGTAAAGGCACCGCCCTTTTAACTTTGTTTTTTAGATAAAATAATAATAATAATAATAATAAATATAATAACAATATTTCTCTTAATTTTAGTTAGGACAAGAAAAACAACAATTAATTATCAAATAAGTATTTAATTAGTTTAAATATGAAAAATCACAATAAAATCTAAAAAGGTTTACTCTATTAGGTTTTGCTCCATCCCATTAGCCATTTGACCTAAGGTTTTAGGATTCAATTTATTATTCGTTCCGACTAAATCTATTGGTCGCGATGGTTAATAATCGATTAATTTAATTAATCAAATCCTATGAATTAAAATACACATTATTTTGCTAAATGGTTTTAACCATCTTATTGGTTATGATGATTAGCATACCTTTTAATTTGTTATTATTTGTAACCGTATTAACCGGTTATGAGAGGTAACAATACAAAATACAATTCACAAAAATAATAAAACACATTAATCCATTATTAGTGATAATCGAATCAATTGATTTGAATTGGTAATGGTGCAAACCTCCTAATCTTTTAACTATGATGATCAAACCTATTGATCATTGCGGTTAATAGTGCCATACCAAATCAGGGTTGTGTTAGTTAATATGTGCGCCTAAGAGGGGGGTGAATTAGGTGATGGTAAATTTTTGTTCTTTTATTCTTTTATGATCTTGTTGAGTGTGTTGAAAGCAATAAAAGCGGAAAGTAAATGAACACACGATGTATACTGGTTCCCCTCACAGATCGAGAGTACTCCAGTCCCCTTGCCAACAAGCAAGAGATTTTACTATAATGTTATGACTCTTACAAGACTCTTCCTAGTCCTTCTAAAGAGACACCCACCAAGAACACCCTTCTTGGATTTCAATAAGTCCTTAAGAGAACACCCTCCCTAAGGATACCTCTTGTTTCCAAAACTATGGACAACAAGGTTACAACCTTACAATCTTATATCCACACTTGGAACAATAAGATGTAATCAATACAAACATAAAGAATTACAAGTGATTGAATATATTTGGTAATAAGTAAAGTTTTCTCACAATAGGTTATTATGTACTCAATGGAAATGATGAAGAAAATTTTCTAAGTATATGAAAGTGTATGCTGAAAATTTTCTTTAAAGAAGTTTGAACACAATGGAAATTTGAGAGCAAGAGCACAACAAAATGATTATGAAAAAATGATAGTATGTCTGTTTTTCAAAAGGAATAAAGAAGCCTTTATATAAGATAAAACACCCTTCCAAAAGGCTGCAAAAACATTTTCAAAAAGATGCAAACTCATGGCTAAAAAGAAATTTCGTATGGCTGAAGAAATAATGAAAAGATGTGATGCTTCAGCAGTAATCGGTTACCAGAAGAAGGGTAACCGGTTACCCAATTGCAACGTTCATATTTTTCAAATTTTTAACAGGGTAACCGATTACTGAAACCAGGGTAATCGATTACCTATACAAAAACCAGAGAGAGATCTTTTGAGAAACTCAGTAACCGGTTACCAAAGCTTCAGTAACCGATTACTTCAACTACAAAACCAAAAAACACTTTGAAAAAAGCTTTTTATGTTGAAATGAGTTTTACCAAAAGCCTTTTAAATGCAATGCATGTTATGTGTGATATTTCCATTGATTACACAATTATATCTAAGTGAGTTTTTCTTTAACTTATTTACCTTACAATTGATCAAGATATATTGAAGATTAAACTTGTATATTGAGAGAATTCTTGATCCAAATCCTTTGCCAAAAGCTATGGTGATGTTTTGTCTTCATCAAAAACCCTTGAAGAAGCTTGTCTTCACATTCTCCCCCTTTTTGATGATGACAAACCAATCTTGTTTCCAAAAATATGAATAATATTGCTTTTGCCTTATGATTGACTTTTGCTCCCCCTATCACCAATACTCCCCCTTTATGTAAGAGTATTTCTTGATTTTGAAAATTAAGTATTCTTGAGCTTCTTGAGCTACATATGGTTAGTAAAAGCAATCATATAATTTTGAGATCTTTCTCCCCCTTTGTCATTAACAAAAAGGAATGAAAGACTAATAAAAGTTAGAGTGCATAAAAGTTACAAAGAATATAGACGATATTTTGAAACCAAACATAACTCAAATTTAATAATTTCAAAACATACTAACATAATGCAAACATTGTTTTTAGAACATGAAATTTAAACACACAACTTTGATGAAAATAACATAAAAGTAAAACAAACAAAGATGATAAAACATAAGCTAAATGATAATATGAAATGAAATGACTATTCTTGCTCATCCATGTTCTCTTCCTCTTCCTCCTCTTCTTCCTCTTCATTTTGGTTGTGAAGCATATCTATTTGGAGTTGCATGTTGTTAAACCGGTTGATCATATAGGTGTCCATAGCACACACCTTGTTGTAGGTTAACATTTGAAGGTTGTAGATAGCTTCATTTGTGTATCCTCCTTCGGGTATATCGGGAGGTTGGTAGTGAACATTTGGTTGTTGTGGTTCAACATCTCGATAAACAAACCGACCTTCCCGGTTTTGAAAAATGCCGGTATTTTTGGTGATGGTTGAAGTGTCGATCTCATTGTCATTAGTCATCATGATTTTAGGTTCCCTTCTTAGAGCAATATCAAATTGAGGCAAAAGGCGAGAAATCATTCTAGCATAGGGTAGGCCACCCGTCAATTTGAGTTGATGTTCCATATTCCTTAAAATCATAGTTGCCCAATCAAGTTTAATGCGGTTTTTGACCGCAAACATAATCATCAACTCGGTATCACTCACTTGAGAGTGGTTAGAGTGTTTTGGAATCAAAATATAGCTAATGAAAAAGTGAAGCACTCGATCACTTACGGTTAAATTCTTTGCCGGTAAAACCAAACGGTCCGCCGTGTTAGCCTTGGCCGCGAAACTCTCCCTAACCGATTCTCTTGAAATGTCATAAAAGTAGCCATACCTAGAAAAGTTCTCCCATGGAGGTGTCATGCCGTGAAGGATAACCAAGCCGGTAGTAGGAATAGTTGAAAACTCCCTAAATTCCTCTAAGGTCATTGAAATTTGTTTCCCTTGAACCTCACTAGACAAAGATAAATCATTCCCAATTTCAAAAGAACAATAGAAATCTTTCACTAAATCCGCATATACTTCTCCATGGTCACTAACAAATCTATCCACTTTTTGATATCTAAGCAATTCCGGAAATTGGAAACTAGTGTTAGGGAATTTATGCAACATACCATACTTTGTTGCCATTAGAGGTCTCTTGCGGATATTGAAGGTGAGACGTCGAGCTTTCAAGGAAGGTGCTGCCGGATGCCTTGAAGAATCTCCATCCATATGCTTGTTGCTTCTTGAAGATCTCATGATGAAAGTTAGGGTTTGGAGATGATAGAGATGTTAGGTTATGGAGGGTTTGAGGTATTATATAATAGGTAGAGTTTATGGGAATTTGAGAGTTGTTAATGTGAGAGTTATGTGAAGGTTGAATGTATTGAATGTGAAAGTTATGAGAGGTTTGAATGAGTTGAATGAGGTTTATGAGAGGTAGGTGGAAGAGATAAAAAGGAGATTTGAGGAGAGAGGAAATAAAATAAAAAATATGATGCATGCATGTATGCCACATATGCAATATAGGAGAAAAAATAAAGTAAAAAACACATTTAAATAACCTAAAAACGTGAACAAAACAGAGCTGGACGCAGGGTAATCGGTTACTGGGTTTTAGGTAACCGGTTACTCAAAGTGAAAAAACAATTTTTGCGCAAAACTCCCAGGGTAACCGATTACTCTCATCTGGGTAACCGATTACTCAAAATAAAACACTAATTTTTTTGCGCAAAATGCCCAGGGTAACCGATTACTCCCATCTGGGTAACCGATTACTTATGCAAAAAAATGCAAAAAAAACATAAAATAAACATAGGAAAAACATGATAAGCATAGAAAGAAAGCACCTTAATATTTTAGTGAAGATTTAGGCTAGATCACTTTCATCCAGAATGCCAAGTTCTCGACGGATTTTATAGAAAGCATCCTTCGGAAGCGGCTTTGTGAAAATATCTGCCAGTTGATTTTGCGTATCTACAAAAGTTATCTCAACGTCACCTTTGAACACGTGATCCCGTATGAAATGATGTCTGATATCTATGTGTTTTGTGCGGGAGTGCATCACTGGATTTTTTGTTATGTTGATCGCGCTTGTGTTATCACATCTTAGAGGAATACAACCAAGGTTTAAACCATAGTCAAGCAGTTGTTGTTTGAGCCATAAGATTTGAGCGCATCCACTTCCGGCTGCAATATATTCAGCCTCAGCAGTACTAAGAGCCACGCTTGCTTGTTTCTTGCATGACCATGACACTAGAGCATTTCCCAAAATGTGACATGTTCCACTAGTGCTTTTGCGATCAGTTTTACAACCTGCATAGTCAGCATCAGAATAACCAACTAAAGTATTCATACTACCTTTAGGATACCATAAGCCGACATTGGTTGTTCCTTTTAGATATTTAATGATTCGTTTGACTGCTGTAAGGTGAGATTCCTTAGGGTTGGCTTGATATCTGGCACATAAGCAGACGCTAAACATTATATCTGGTCGACTTGCCGTTAAGTATAAAAGTGAGCCGATCATTCCACGATATTTTGTGATGTTGACAGGATTGCCTGGTTCATCTGGATCAAGGTAGGTGCCAGATCCCATTGGTGTTGCACTATCTTTACTATTTTCCATCTCAAATTTCTTGATTAGTTCTTTGCAATATTTTGACTGATTGATGAAGATTCCATGCTTGAGTTGTTTGATTTGGAGACCTAGGAAGAAGTTTAATTTTCCCATCATGGACATTTCAAATTCTCCTTGCATCATTGAAGAGAACTCCTTACACATTTCATGATTAGTTGACCCAAAAACAATATCATCTACATAAATTTGTACAAGTAAAGTATGACGATTGAATTTTTTAATGAAGAGAGTAGTATCTACTTTACCCTTTACAAACCCTTTTTCGATTAGGAAGGTACTTAATCGATCATACCAAGCCCTTGGTGCTTGTTTTAGTCCATATAAAGCTTTCTTTAGTTTGAAGACATGAGTAGGATTCTTGTAGTCTTCAAACCCGGGAGGTTGCTTTACATAAACTTCTTCATTGATGATACCATTGAGAAAAGCACTTTTTACATCCATTTGGAAAAGTTCAAAGTCTAATGAGCATGCATACGCAAGAAGTAATCTTATCGCCTCCAATCTAGCTACCGGAGCAAAGGTTTCTTCAAAGTCAATACCTTCTTCTTGATTGTACCCTTGTGCTACTAATCTTGCCTTGTTTCGAGTAATTATACCATTTTCGTCCATCTTATTCTTGAATACCCATTTGGTTCCAATGATGCGTTTGTTTCCCGGATTAGGAACAAGTTCCCAAACATCGTTTCGCTCGAATTGATTTAACTCTTCTTGCATGGCAAGAATCCATTGATCATCTTCTAGTGCTTGAGATACCTTGGATGGTTCTATTTGTGAAACAAAAGCCATGTGTAAGCAAGCATCTTTGAGATTTAATCTTGTTGAAACTCCTTGACTAATATCACCAATAACTTTGTCAATAGGATGATCTCTATGAGTTCTCCATTCTTTTGGTAGATCATTGGTGTTTGATTCTTGTTGTACACTTTCTTGTTGAACACTTTCTTGTTGTACTTCCGGTACCTTCACAATTGTATCATTTGAAAGTTCTTCCGGTGCCTTCACAATTGTATCATTTGAAAGTTCTTCCGGGGGTAAATCTAAAGGATCATCATCATCACAAGCAACTATTTCCTCTTTGGAAGTGTTAGTCTCATCAAAAGATACATGCATGGATTCTTCAATAGTTAAAGTTCTTTTATTATAAATTCTATATGCTTTACTAGAAAGAGAATAACCAAGAAATATACCTTCGTCGGATTTCTCATCAAACTTACCAAGATTGTCTTTGTCATTGTTTAGAACAAAGCACTTGCATCCAAAAATGTGAAAGTGAGCAATGTTTGGCTTTCTTCCTTTGAAGAGTTCATATGGAGTCTTCTTTAAGATAGGTCTAATGATTACTCGATTTCCAACATAACATGCCGTACTAACCGCATCCGCCCAAAAATATTTAGGAAGATTTGCATCACTAAGCATTGTTCTTGCAAGTTCCACTAGAAACCTATTTTTCCTTTCGACTACTCCATTTTGTTGTGGAGTTCTTGGTGCTGAAAAATTATGAGAGATACCATGTTCTTCACAAAATTCTTCAAACGATGCATTTTGAAACTCTCCACCATGATCACTTCTTATGGATACAATCTTTAATGATTTTTCATTTTGGATTTGTTTTGCATACTTCTTAAAGGCTCTAAAAGCATCACTTTTCTGCACAAGAAACAAAGTCCAAGAATATCTAGAATAATCATCAACAATAACTAAAGCGTATACATTACCTCCAAAGCTTCTTGTCCTTGATGGACCAAATAGATCCATATGCAACAATTGAAGTGGTCTTGTTGTAGTCACCACATTCTTTGGTTTAAAAGATGATTTGGTTTGCTTTCCCTTTTGACATGCATCACATAGTTTATCTTTGACAAACTTTATCTTAGGTAAGCCAATAACAAGATCATGTTTGGTTAACTTATTTAAATGATCCATATGAATATGGGCTGCTCTTTTATGCCATAACCATGATTCATTATTGTTTACCAAAAGACATTTTACTTTCAAAGATAAATCATTTAAAGAAATCATAAAAATGTTATTAATTCTTGTACCTTTGAGTTTTACCTCATTGGTGACTTCATCGATGATCAAGCATTCTTCCTTAGTGAATTTGATCTTGAAGCCTTTGTCACAAAGTTGGCTAATGCTTAGAAGATTGTGCTTTAGTCCTTCAACATAAAGAACATCTTCAATGGATGTGAAAGGTGGTGCACCAACTTTGCCTTTGCCAAGAATTCTTCCCTTATTGTTGTCTCCATAAGTGACAAAGCCCTTGGCCTTTAACCTTAGATCTGAAAATTGGTTTAAGTCACCCGTCATATGCTTTGAACAACCACTATCTAGATACCATAGGTTTGAAGTGGTCTTCAAGCATACCTACAAAACAAATTAAGTTTTGTTAGGTACCCAAATGGCTTTGGGTCCATCGTAGTTAGTTCCTTTCTTCACCCATACATAATGTCCACTAGGAACACTAAAGTTCCTTACATAACAAGCATTGGGTGTGTGACCAATAATACCACAATAAAAACAAGTAGGTTCAAAGTTACTTCTATATCTAGGAGGATAAGATTTCTTCTTAACAAAGTTCTTCCTTTTAGGATAATGTTGCATTACTTTAGGCTTGATCACTTTCTCTTGAATTGGTTGGTTACTAGCCTTGACAAAGATAGTCTTGTTGGATGTTGGTTTATCAAATTTAGAGAAACCAAGTCCGCTCTTATCATTGGAGTATCTTTGTGTGCTAAGAACATTTTCCAATCCAATTTGCCCTTTTTCATATCTTTCTAAAACACGTTTTAATTGGACAATTTGGAAGGAAAGTGATTCACAATTCTTGCATGCAACATTATCTTCTTGAACACTAATCATTTTTTCTTTGTCATCTTTATGTTCTACTTCAATTATCTTAACCTTCTCTTCTAACGATGATATTATTTTCTTTTGAGATGAGATAGTTTTATAGAGAATTTTGCATTCTTTTAATAATTCTTCTATTGCACCTTGCGCACCATTATCAAAAAGAGAATCATCATAACTAACCTCGCCTTCTTCATCGTCGGAGTGGTGTGATGCCATTAGTGCTAGGTTTGCACTTTCGTCACTATCGGAGTCCGATGAGGAACTTACTTCATTATCTTCCCATGCTATGTAGGCCTTTTTATTTTTGAACTCCCTTTTGCCTTTGAATCCATTCTTCTTCGAAAGCTTTGGACATTCCGGCTTTATGTGTCCTTGTTTCCCACATTCATAGCATGTAACTTCTTGTGATGAAGTGGATGCTTCTTTATCTTTATGCTTTGAGAATTTCTTTCTTTTGACATAGTTAGTATTATCAATATTATTTTTATTACCAAAAAATTTGCCTAACCTTTTTACAAGAAGCAAGAAGTTTTCATCTTCATCCGATGCATCTTTCATTTTGCTTTCTATTGAATCTACTTTTAATGCAATGCCTTTGGATTTCTTCTCTAAGTTCTCATGCTTTTCCAATCTTCCAAGTTCTGTCTCATATTCTTGAAGTTTTCCAAATAGTGTTGCGGAAGTAAGTTTTGATAAATTCTTCTTTTCGGATATCGCCGTCACTTTTGGTTGCCACTCCCTTGTCAAAGATCTGAGCACTTTAAGATTAAGTTCTTCGGTAGTAAGAGTCTTACCAAGTGCCTTCAAGTGATTTGTCAAATGTACGAATCGTTTTTGCAAATCGAGAATAGTTTCTCCGGGCTTCATTCTAAACAGTTCGTACTCTTGGCTTAAAGTATTCAATCTTGATCTTTTAACTTCAGCGGTACCTTCATGAGTTTCTACAAGAGTATCCCAAATTTCTTTTGATGTTGTACATGTTGATACTCGGAAGAATTCATCCATACTAAGAGCACCATGAAGAAGACTGATCGCCTTTTTGTCAGCAAGAACCCTTTTTCTATCATTATCATCCCATGACGCTTTAGGTTTCTCCGATCCAACACCATTAACGACCGTTGTAGGAACATGAGGACCTTGTAGGACAGCCTCCCAAACTTCTTCTCCTTGTGCTTCTAGATGAGCCTTCATTTGGATTTTCCAAAAGTCAAAATATTCACCACAAAACAATGGAGGCTTGTTGTTAGAACTACCATCTTTAAAAACCGGTCTTTGATTTGCGGAAGCCATTCTGGATCTTTAGGAACAAGTTACCTATAACTTGCTCTGATGCCAATTGTTAGTTAATAAGTGCGCCTAAGAGGGGGGGTGAATTAGGTGATGGTAAATTTTTGTTCTTTTATTCTTTTATGATCTTGTTGAGTGTGTTGAAAGCAATAAAAGCGGAAAGTAAATGAACACACGATGTATACTGGTTCCCCTCACAGATCGAGAGTACTCCAGTCCCCTTGCCAACAAGCAAGAGATTTTACTATAATGTTATGACTCTTACAAGACTCTTCCTAGTCCTTCTAAAGAGACACCCACCAAGAACACCCTTCTTGGATTTCAATAAGTCCTTAAGAGAACACCCTCCCTAAGGATACCTCTTGTTTCCAAAACTATGGACAACAAGGTTACAACCTTACAATCTTATATCCACACTTGGAACAATAAGATGTAATCAATACAAACATAAAGAATTACAAGTGATTGAATATATTTGGTAATAAGTAAAGTTTTCTCACAATAGGTTATTATGTACTCAATGGAAATGATGAAGAAAATTTTCTAAGTATATGAAAGTGTATGCTGAAAATTTTCTTTAAAGAAGTTTGAACACAATGGAAATTTGAGAGCAAGAGCACAACAAAATGATTATGAAAAAATGATAGTATGTCTGTTTTTCAAAAGGAATAAAGAAGCCTTTATATAAGATAAAACACCCTTCCAAAAGGCTGCAAAAACATTTTCAAAAAGATGCAAACTCATGGCTAAAAAGAAATTTCGTATGGCTGAAGAAATAATGAAAAGATGTGATGCTTCAGCAGTAATCGGTTACCAGAAGAAGGGTAACCGGTTACCCAATTGCAACGTTCATATTTTTCAAATTTTTAACAGGGTAACCGATTACTGAAACCAGGGTAATCGATTACCTATACAAAAACCAGAGAGAGATCTTTTGAGAAACTCAGTAACCGGTTACCAAAGCTTCAGTAACCGATTACTTCAACTACAAAACCAAAAAACACTTTGAAAAAAGCTTTTTATGTTGAAATGAGTTTTACCAAAAGCCTTTTAAATGCAATGCATGTTATGTGTGATATTTCCATTGATTACACAATTATATCTAAGTGAGTTTTTCTTTAACTTATTTACCTTACAATTGATCAAGATATATTGAAGATTAAACTTGTATATTGAGAGAATTCTTGATCCAAATCCTTTGCCAAAAGCTATGGTGATGTTTTGTCTTCATCAAAAACCCTTGAAGAAGCTTGTCTTCACAGGTTGTACGCCCGAAACACTTAAAATACATCAAATCACAAACCACACCACAGATTTTCATCTCTGCGATGTTCACAACTACGATAAGGTAATTCAAAATACCTTCGAACTTCGCATTTCAAAACAACTTCAAACCATTCAATTCAAATTTTAAGGCGTACAATCCTGTCCCCGAACTACGTAGACTCTGATCCTCCATAAGGAGGTACGTAGGCACTTGGCAACTAGGCGAGTCCCCCTCTTTAAATTTCTAATCATATCAATACAATTCTGTTTGCCACCCTTCTTTATGAACCCTGCCATGAAACCCTGATCTTTGAAATATTAGCCTTTAGGAAAGAGTTGAGGGTGCCTAATACCTTCCCTCAACCTGAATATAGTATCTTACCCGAATCTCTTAACTGCGTAGGGTTTCCTATTCGCCCTTCAGAATAGGTGGCGGCTCTCTAAGTTATAATTTTTAGGGCAGGTTGCTACAGCTGGCGACTCTGCTGGGGACACTTAACAGTGAATTACTATGCTCCTAAGGCTTGAGAGGGTTTAGGTTTAGGTTTGTGGCAAACGGTTTAGGTTTTTGGCGAAATTGTCAGGGTTTGGCTAATTAGCCATTTTTAGGGTTTACTTATTTTTGTAAATATTTAAATTTTTATTTATTCATTTATTCTTTCCAACTATTTATGTTAGTTAAATAAATATATTTATTTAAATAATCGCTGCTTTAATGCATACTCAAAACTGCAAGCGGGCGGATTCCAAGGTTAGTTCTTAAATATTTAAATTTTATTTATTTATTTATTTATTTTCCTTCGCAATTTCATCACCGCAATTTAATTAAATATTTATTTAAATGAATATATTTTTTTCCTACTATATCTGTTGGGTTATATAAAATTGTTGTTAAACCTTAAGTGTGGGAGTTAACTTTGAGACCAAAAGGGGACATGAATCGCCTTACGAGTCTCACTGATAACTCCACTCGGAGTGGGTTAGGTATTTGGAAAGGTCCGAAACGAAGCTTGACTTTGTGGAGGGCTGGACTGGATACTTAGCTGATCTCTCCGGGAACCTGCCCCAAAAATTCGAACCTCATGGATAAAATGAGTTGTTCTAAAATCCGAAGAGACAAAAAGTCTCGGAGGCTACGAACGACCCCATGAGACCTTCTAGAACACTCCCATAAAAAGGTTGGCTCCCTAGAGCCCCCTACGTCGAACCTATGAACCTAGGACTTTCGTGCTCATGTGCTTATTATATGTTTGCAACTTATTTGCTTTGGATATCTATGCGTTTGGATTTTGCAGGTATCCCTACGTGGTCCCTAGCCTGTAGGGACTCTAATTTCTAAAAGACCGTGTCTTTCCCACGGAAGACATCACCATCTATGCATCCCCTAGCCTGTGGGGATTTTATTTTTATATCCTTGTATTCTTACAACTACGCGTCCTTCCCACGAAGGACATTTCCATTAACGCACGTCAATTGGCCTCTCGATGGCCATGCGATTCGGTGATTGTCGTGAACGGTCACCCCGTGCTTGCTACTACGTACTCCCTAGCATACAGGGATTTTCTGTTACATCCACGTGTTTCCACAATGACACGTCCTTCCCCGAAGGACAACTTCACTAGCATGCGTTCGATTGGCCTCTCGATGGCTATGAAATCTAGTGACTGTCCTGAACGGTCACTCCATGCTTATTCCCGCGCACCCTCTAACTTGTAGAGTTTGGGATCTCCATTCACATCACATCCCTAGCCTGTAGGGATTTCTCTTCGTCCATATCGTCCTTAGATAGGTTGTGTTCCGCATAGAGAACTTTCCCACGAGGGACAAATTCATTGGTACACGTTGATTGGCCTCTCGATGGCCATGAGATTTAGTGACTGTCTTGAACGGTCACTAGCCGCTATCTTCTGCATACTCTCGAATCCAAGGGATTTCCCTTAGCATGTCATAACATTTACCCTGCAAAGATTCCAAGAGGGTCTAATGTCGCCTCTAAGGGCCATCCCTAGGATCATATGTTACACGTCTGCATTGCATACACGGAGTTACAATACAAGGAGTCCCGCATACCCATGCATTCGCATTTTCATGCAGTCATACATTTGCATCTACATTTGCATTTCTATCTTCACCCGCGTCCATACTTACCGTGCTAGCCGGTTTCCCGAAATTCCTGAAGAAGACCAAAGAGGATCATAAACTATGGAGAAAGGAGGAATAAGCCTAAGAAAAAAGGGATGCCTTTCATCATGCCAGCCGCATGTCCACGCCTTTCCGTAACGGGTTTGTAAATACAATAAAGGTTGTCATCGAGCAAGGATTAGTTCAACAAAGAAGTTCCCTCATAGGTACACTCAAGATGTATCTAGTCATAAAGGGGTTCATCTTAGAACATATCAAACTTTCAAGGACGCTCTACGATAACCTGGGGGCAGGGATTAGTCCAACTGGGGCAAAATCCTAAACAGAGATGCATAAATACGATGGAGAGAAGACGACGTGTGTTAACTCCACACCAAGGGTCAAAAGGGTCATAGGTTCTCTCTATCCATCTACAAACTCTGGAGGTTACAAACGGTGTGACACTATCCTTAAGAAAAGCAAAAGAGGTTCAGTCAAAGGAAACTCATGAAGTTCCGATACGACGAAAACCCACCGCTAACAATTTATTCCCTACAGGTTTGACATGTCCATGGAGAATTCGAGATTACCCTCACTTCTACAAGTTCATTAACTAAGAAGTAAAACAAGGTCGACGGAACTACAAAGGAGGTTGTCCCTAGGATCAATAGGTGTTTACCATGCTCAGAATTTCAACCCCTACGACCGCTAAGTGTTACTCAAGATAAAAGTTGTACCTTCGGATTAGTAATTCTAATGGGACAACCATGCAGGTTTTGGAGTCAATTCATTCACTCACTACCATGACTTTCCAGTCACACATTTCTATTTTTAGGGTTATTAACAAACTTGAGGGAGAATGACGAATACAAAAACTAAGTCCAGCTAAATATATGCTTTCAAGGTAAGACCGAGCTGAGGATGTACAGGCATTGTTTCCATTCCCAAACAGCGGAGATATAAGGATGTTAATCCCTCGTCACCCCCTCGAGCCAGGAGTTGGAGTTTTCTTCTACTTTTTAAATAAACCTTGATTTCAACCAGGGGCAGGGTAGATGTCAACTAATTCAATGATGTATTTTGGTTGCCAAGAGAATCAGTCAATCCAAGCATAAGGTTCAAGCATATCTTCTTCCTCGCATTCATCCAAGATTGAGGAAGCAATGGAGGTAACATTTACAACACCTTCTTCCTCATTACATCATTCAAGATCGAGGAAGTATCAAAGGCGAAGCTTACAAATCAAAATCAACATAGCAGTCACAACATGCAATATCCAAGAATCAATCTCAAAAGGAGCTTTCAAGAATAAAAAACACCCGCTAAGTCAAAATGGAAAAATTTCATAAAAGAAAAATGACTTAGGCAAAAAAAAATTAGGGCATCCCGATGGATCAAATTCAAAAGATTTGGTTCATGCAAAATAAGGGGATAAAAACAAAGGAGTAATACAAGGGATAACCTTGTGACTGCTGAATCATCGAAGCTTCACGTTAATGCTCGGATCTTCACAACATTTTCATCAATGCTTGGATCTCTACTAAGG
Source organism: Vicia villosa (assembly GCF_029867415.1). Taxonomy (NCBI): domain Eukaryota; kingdom Viridiplantae; phylum Streptophyta; class Magnoliopsida; order Fabales; family Fabaceae; genus Vicia; species Vicia villosa. Next base: position 36,688,424 of record NC_081182.1, on the reverse strand, counting down.
TTTCTGCTCAACATCGAAACTGAAACGATTCTCTTGCAAACAAAGCACATCCATTGGATTAGTAGAATTTTTAGGATCTGGAGAACATCAAGGAGAAAGGGGTGGGATAAATAAAATTTTGAGCCTTATACCCATTGTTTCTTAATACATGAACCAGGCCAAGTTACAACATTTAAAAGTCCTAATTGAGGCAAGGTTAACCGTGAAAGCATATTAAGCAAGACTTGTTATACTGACTCCTATGTTTGTTAAAACTATCTCTAACCAATGTGCTTCTTCAAGCATTCTTTCCAAAACCATCCAGTCCTAATTCATAACGGACTTCGATTTCAAAACTTGCGTACGCATTCCATTGGAGCTACTTCTTAAAGGGTACAACGTCATCTACAAGTATACACTTAGTATCGAGGAAACCTCGAAATGGGTTTAATCAAAGGGGATCATTTCTAATAAAGACCCTGGAGCCGGGGGAACCACATCTAGGGGGTTCTCCTAAACAGGGGCAAAAAAAAAAATTTCAAAGATCACATGGGCATGCAGTCAAACATCCTATCAACTAGGGGCATTCTTCCTAAGGTTCAATCGACTTGGGTCACATCTGTAACACCCCATATTTTCTAATTTTAATTTAATTGGAAATTAAATTATTAATTAGAATTATTTTGGTATTTGGTTGAATTATATGGAAAATGACGAGTTATTGGCATTGGGCCTAGAGTGGTGATTAGCAGAGGAGGGGGTGTTGGCTAAGCAAGCCCATTATAATATTTTATTTTATTTTCATAAAATAAGGAATTTGGGAAAAAGAGGAAGCAGAAGCAGGAACTGAGTCTGAAGAAAGGAGAACACGTGAAAGTGAGAAGAGCCAAAGGGGAAGAGAACCTTCGAAGTTTCGACTCTGAGGTAAGGGGGGATTCTTCGGGTTAGTATTCCTTATGTGATTATAGGTAGTATGATTGATTAGGATTGTTGTCTAGTTCAATCGTACGTGTCGGGTTTGGGACTTTGTTAGGTTTTGATAATCTTGTATGAATTGACATGATTCTGTTGATACTTGTGATATATGATGTTAATACATGTCAATAACTTGTTTGGAATGTGTAATTGTGTGAAAAACAATGATAATTGTGTGCTATGTTCGTATGTACCTGAAATTGGGGTTATGGGATAGGGTAAAAGCTGTCAAAATGGTGATTTTTGCTGTGCAGGTACGTAGGAACCGGTTCCCATGTGGGACGAACCGGTTCCCCCTTGTAAAAACAGAGAAATATGGATTCTGGGCAGCTGGGAACCGGTTCCCATGTAGGGACAACCCGGTTCCCCATAGTAAAAATCAGAGACGTGATTTTGGATACAGCCAGGAACCGGTTCCCACGTAGGGACAACCCCGTTCCTGCAGCATTTTTCTAAAAATGTTTTACCTTTGAAAACTCATAACTTTTGATCTGAGTATCCGATTTATGTGCCGTTTTGGGCGTTGCGAAGCTAATGAGATGCTTTATCTGATGAATTGATAAAATGGGCAATAGCCAACTTTACTTTTTAAACTCGATTTAATTATTAATGAATTGAAAGATAGTATATGTATATGTGCTTATATATATGACTATTGATGCATGTATTTGTGTTGGTGATGAGATTGTGATATCCATTGAGTGATGTTAGTATATAACATGTCGTAGATGATATATGTTTTGTGATTATGTTGTTGGGTTGCTTTGACAATTTGTTACATTGTGTGCAATGATGATGGATATAACGATGTTTGATCGTGGTGATGATTGGTGATTGTGAATATTAATATATTGTTAATATTAATATGTTGGTTATGGTAGCAATTAACATTAATATGATGTGTATGTTAATTGTGAGGATGTAGTGTACATATGTGAATGATTGTATATGTATGATGATGATGATTGATGATTGTGAATATTAATATGTTGTTAATATTAATATGTTGGATATGGTGGCAATTAACATTAATATGATGTGTATGTTAATTGTGATGATGTGATGTATGAATGTGAATGATTGAATGATGCTTATACATGTACATACTTGTTGTGACCTTATTGGTAAGAGGTGTTAAGCGATGTTAAGCATCGGAATGATGATGATGTATGAAGATGTAAGTATGTGTCATGTGTGCATTATTCATAAATCATTTGCATTGGAAGGCTAATTCCCATTGTGTGGAGATTAGCGGGAAGTCATCGTGTGCCCATGTGGGGTGTGAGCGATGAGGCAGTAGTCGTGTGCCCATGTGGGGTGTGAGCGACTAGAGGGCAGTATCAAAGAGAGAAGTCCTGTGATATGATTCACGAATTTTGGTACCACATGCATAGTGTCAGTTGCATCATATGCATTGGTGATAACATGATTGGATGAGATCCAGTGTTATGCCTTGGTGTGTTTACTTGATTGATGTGTTGAGAAGATGTTGTTAATATGACTTGATCCTTGATGAAATTGATGAGTTGTGGGCCGATGGCCAATATTGTTGGATGATGCTTGCTTGTTGTAATAATTCCGATTATATGTATGATTGAGTGGATGATAATTACTATGAGATTTTATTGCTTATGATTGCATAATGCTTATTAATTCGAATGAAACTCACCCTTACTTTGATGATTTCAGATTAAGGATGTAGCGGCGTCTTGATTGGGTGAAGATAGCTTGTAGGCTAGCCCGTAGTTCGTGTCGAGTCATGCTCTGATTGTAACACTGGGGAACGCTAGTTTAGAGATGAATTACTCTGTTGGCTTTGTTGTTTTATAATTGTATTAGAGTAACTTGCATGAATGATGATGAATATGCAATGTTATGAATTATAATCCGCTGTGTTGAACATGAATTGTATTTATGTTAAATGGTTCCTCGTGTGGCATGACAAATGACTATGGTATTTTATGTTAAAGAAGTTGTGACATCCTTGTATTTCATGTTTACTCTGATTATTATTGTATTTTCCGCGGGGGTTTAGAAGGGTGTTACAATAGTGGTATTAGAGCATAGTCGGTCCTTGTGACCAGAGTCTTGTTGTTAATTTCCTTTCGGTACGCGACACGTGTGTGAAACACTGTTGGTACTCAGTGTGTTCTAACTGTTTGTCTGCAGAAGTGGGATTGAAACTAGTGGGGGAGAAGTCATGCTTCTCGGATATGTCTCAGATGCAAGATGTTAGAGTGATGCGTATGGCAGCAGTACAAGAGTGTGGAGTTATTGTTTTCTGAAGTGAAGGTGACATGGGCTGAAGACTGTGGTTGTTATTCAGTCGGAGTGTCTCGGAGTAGATAATGGTTATTTCTGAGAAATGGAATTTCGAAGTTGTGATGCTTCAAGTGCTACTGATGAACTGTGATGTTGTGATGTGAGTAGCCTATGTGAAAGGTCGCCGTTGAAGCAGTGATTAAAGGAAGTATTTTCGTAGATCTTGTCGTAGGATTATTAGTAAGTAATTGAGATGATAGTAGAGGTTATCAATGTCGTTGAGAAAGTTTCGAAGTGCGAGTATTGCAAAGAGACGAATATGATCCCAAGGATAAGAGGGTTGATGATGGCGTACATGAATTTGGTTTCAGGATGTTGTAGAAATCGAACTTCAGCGGTGAAATGTGTTGTTTAAGTTATAAGAAGTTTGGAAACGAAGAGATGTGATAAGATGATGTTAATAATGAGATTGATTTGAAAAGAATGAGTTTTGGAGCAGAATTTCCGTAAGCAAATCGCAGGAAAATTGGTGAATCATTATGAAATTCCGAAAATTCATAACTGGAGTTCTGGACATCCGATTTGAGTTCCGTTTGAAGCATCGGAAAGCTAACGAGATGAAATTTTTTATAAAAATGGTTGCAGCAGCTGTAACATATTTAATTGTGTCAGGATGATGATAGAAAGAGGTGAAGTTACGGTTACACTTGTCCTTAGAACTAGACTTGTTCGTTGGTACCGCACGAGACTTCAGCGTCAGAGTTGAACGAATTGAAAGAATAATGAGAAGGCTTGTGGTGAAGCAATTTTAGGAATAGGTGTTCCAATTGAGGAGTTCTAGAGATATCGTATAGAGTGTCGCAGCATGGCGTCGGTGTTGCATTTTTGGATAACAATTAGAAAATTCATGTCTTGAGCTCTGAGTGTCGGATTAATGTACCGTTTGAACCCACGAAGAGGAGAGATTATGTTCTACATTGAGGAAGAGTTATAAATACCATAGAATGGTCCTATGAGGAGATATGATGATGTCGGTTAAAGAAGCATGAACAAGTGTTGAATAGGAATGCCTATTACTGCGATTGTTCGGAACGAAGTCGAGTAGAATATGTCATTGATGAATAAGATGATAAAGATGATTTAAGTATTAATGGATTTGAGTGATGAGGGAATCAGTAGAAAAAAAAAAGTGAAATAGACTTTGGAACCATCTGTGGTATATTGTGATGCGTCGTTGATGGGTTTGGATGGTGTATTGATGTAAAACCAGTAAGTAGTAACTTATGCGTCGGGACGATTGAAAGCGCAGGAAAGTAATTATCTGACTCATGATTTAGAATTGGCAGCCATGGTTTTGTTTTGATGTTGCAGTGACATTATTTGTATGGTACAAGGTTGCCTCTAAAAATGTCGATGCTGATGGTGAAAGAGTTGGATTTAATTGAACAATTCAGAGAATTAAGTTTGGTATGTGAAGGTGCTCCTAATAATGTTAGATTGGGTATACTGAAACTGACTAATGGTATTCCTGACGAGATTAGAGGAAATCAGAAAGCTGATGTTGAGTTGATCGATAAGTCTACTTTGGATTACCAAAGTAAAGATGACGGGTTCAGAATCGGAGAGGATGGTATAATGAGGTTGGTGGTCGCTGTTGTGTTCCGCGTGTTACCGAGTTGAGAAAGAATATTCTAGAAGAAGGACACCATAGAGAATTATTAGACTATGACGATGTTAATGAGTTTGGGTGCAAACTCGGAAAAGACGCTATTATGTAGTAACAACGATTTATGCTTAAATATGATTGTCGGCTACCTATTGACAAATTGAGGACTTGATCACCCTTAATCTCTTGTTGATAATAGGCGGAATCATATAGATGGTATAAGATTGCTTGTTACCTTAATGGTATAAGATGTGATGAATGCTGAGATGTGAGAATAACCACTCACCATATTGTGGGAACTTATGAGAAAGTGAATATGAAGGGGTGCAAAGCATTGGACGGTGACTTAAGACGTGTAGTCGAAGTCGTACAGCGAAAGTATGATGTAGAGTGGTGTTATGAGTGCTACTCGTGAGCAGTGAGGAATTAATATGTCGGAATCCTAAATGGAGAATATATGTTGATCTATAGGTTGGATTTGGAATCTCGTAGACATAAGAATGTCGTGCCAAAGGATTAGAACCCTTTTGAATAATTGCCGAGATGATGGATATCCTATTATGGTTGAATGTAGTTAATGAGTATGTGTTCGGAGAAGTTAAGACAACAAGTTGATACTATGTAATGCCATAATAATTTTGTACTGTTGTAAGGTGTTATGTAAATTTATGAATATAATGAAGAATTATACTCTGCGAAGGACGAAGTTAATTTGATTCTTAGTGGAGAGTGGGACTCAATTGAGCTATCTTGTAAGCAATGGTATATTGAGGATAATGAGCTATGTAATTATAACTACTAATGTGTGCTTGTTCCGATAGCGGGAATGTTTTTAATAGATGAAGTAACTCGGGAATTTGCTCTGAGTAAGTGTAAGTATTACTTTATCGCTCAATTGGAAGAGTGTGCCTAAGGTTGGTACGTGGGTAAATGGAATCCATTACTACAGTGTTGATCAGTTGCGATCATACCATGGATTGTGTAATTGTATTATTCAGTTATTGAACTTATTGTATGGATCGCACCTCGAGGTTTCATTGTTGTTAACCGTTGGAGTTATAGCGAGTGGTATACCTTGGGAATGGTCAAATGCGACGTAAGAGCTGAGATTGAATGCATGAGACATGCTTATGTTGGTTATGTCAGATGAACTTGGAGGTTCGACTAAGAAAGTGTTAATTGAGAATAGGAGAGTCAGATGGAGGACTTCTATTTGGAACTATTCACTGGAAGTATGTTTTCGAGGACGAAAACTATTTTAGTGGGGGAGAGTTGTAACACCCCATATTTTCTAATTTTAATTTAATTGGAAATTAAATTATTAATTAGAATTATTTTGGTATTTGGTTGAATTATATGGAAAATGACGAGTTATTGGCATTGGGCCTAGAGTGGTGATTAGCAGAGGAGGGGGTGTTGGCTAAGCAAGCCCATTATAATATTTTATTTTATTTTCATAAAATAAGGAATTTGGGAAAAAGAGGAAGCAGAAGCAGGAACTGAGTCTGAAGAAAGGAGAACACGTGAAAGTGAGAAGAGCCAAAGGGGAAGAGAACCTTCGAAGTTTCGACTCTGAGGTAAGGGGGGATTCTTCGGGTTAGTATTCCTTATGTGATTATAGGTAGTATGATTGATTAGGATTGTTGTCTAGTTCAATCGTACGTGTCGGGTTTGGGACTTTGTTAGGTTTTGATAATCTTGTATGAATTGACATGATTCTGTTGATACTTGTGATATATGATGTTAATACATGTCAATAACTTGTTTGGAATGTGTAATTGTGTGAAAAACAATGATAATTGTGTGCTATGTTCGTATGTACCTGAAATTGGGGTTATGGGATAGGGTAAAAGCTGTCAAAATGGTGATTTTTGCTGTGCAGGTACGTAGGAACCGGTTCCCATGTGGGACGAACCGGTTCCCCCTTGTAAAAACAGAGAAATATGGATTCTGGGCAGCTGGGAACCGGTTCCCATGTAGGGACAACCCGGTTCCCCATAGTAAAAATCAGAGACGTGATTTTGGATACAGCCAGGAACCGGTTCCCACGTAGGGACAACCCCGTTCCTGCAGCATTTTTCTAAAAATGTTTTACCTTTGAAAACTCATAACTTTTGATCTGAGTATCCGATTTATGTGCCGTTTTGGGCGTTGCGAAGCTAATGAGATGCTTTATCTGATGAATTGATAAAATGGGCAATAGCCAACTTTACTTTTTAAACTCGATTTAATTATTAATGAATTGAAAGATAGTATATGTATATGTGCTTATATATATGACTATTGATGCATGTATTTGTGTTGGTGATGAGATTGTGATATCCATTGAGTGATGTTAGTATATAACATGTCGTAGATGATATATGTTTTGTGATTATGTTGTTGGGTTGCTTTGACAATTTGTTACATTGTGTGCAATGATGATGGATATAACGATGTTTGATCGTGGTGATGATTGGTGATTGTGAATATTAATATATTGTTAATATTAATATGTTGGTTATGGTAGCAATTAACATTAATATGATGTGTATGTTAATTGTGAGGATGTAGTGTACATATGTGAATGATTGTATATGTATGATGATGATGATTGATGATTGTGAATATTAATATGTTGTTAATATTAATATGTTGGATATGGTGGCAATTAACATTAATATGATGTGTATGTTAATTGTGATGATGTGATGTATGAATGTGAATGATTGAATGATGCTTATACATGTACATACTTGTTGTGACCTTATTGGTAAGAGGTGTTAAGCGATGTTAAGCATCGGAATGATGATGATGTATGAAGATGTAAGTATGTGTCATGTGTGCATTATTCATAAATCATTTGCATTGGAAGGCTAATTCCCATTGTGTGGAGATTAGCGGGAAGTCATCGTGTGCCCATGTGGGGTGTGAGCGATGAGGCAGTAGTCGTGTGCCCATGTGGGGTGTGAGCGACTAGAGGGCAGTATCAAAGAGAGAAGTCCTGTGATATGATTCACGAATTTTGGTACCACATGCATAGTGTCAGTTGCATCATATGCATTGGTGATAACATGATTGGATGAGATCCAGTGTTATGCCTTGGTGTGTTTACTTGATTGATGTGTTGAGAAGATGTTGTTAATATGACTTGATCCTTGATGAAATTGATGAGTTGTGGGCCGATGGCCAATATTGTTGGATGATGCTTGCTTGTTGTAATAATTCCGATTATATGTATGATTGAGTGGATGATAATTACTATGAGATTTTATTGCTTATGATTGCATAATGCTTATTAATTCGAATGAAACTCACCCTTACTTTGATGATTTCAGATTAAGGATGTAGCGGCGTCTTGATTGGGTGAAGATAGCTTGTAGGCTAGCCCGTAGTTCGTGTCGAGTCATGCTCTGATTGTAACACTGGGGAACGCTAGTTTAGAGATGAATTACTCTGTTGGCTTTGTTGTTTTATAATTGTATTAGAGTAACTTGCATGAATGATGATGAATATGCAATGTTATGAATTATAATCCGCTGTGTTGAACATGAATTGTATTTATGTTAAATGGTTCCTCGTGTGGCATGACAAATGACTATGGTATTTTATGTTAAAGAAGTTGTGACATCCTTGTATTTCATGTTTACTCTGATTATTATTGTATTTTCCGCGGGGGTTTAGAAGGGTGTTACAACATCTCGAAGCAATCTCAATCAAGGGGCATGTCAGACATGGGAAGAATTCAAATTCATAGGATAGAACACTATGGATAACCTTCCATGGCCTGGAGATCAGGGGCACACCCTTCGATCTAAACATCGAAGCATATGACAAGGCTATTCCCTGGGGCACTTCCTTCATAAGCATCTTTCTCCATGAAAATACTGGGGCAATGGATATCAAATCTGCAAGACACACAACAAAAGGAAAAAGGCGTTCTCGCACTTTACAACATCGAACAAATCTTTCTCCTAACTACGATCTTCCGAGCTCAAACAAAACAGGTATTGGGAAATCGCGCTAGCATCACACCCCATCCTAGCAAACAGACCCGCAGCTCCAGCGAACTATATACGCTTTGGTTATTAATAACCTACCATTGGAGCATCACACAAACACATACAAATCATGCATTACATACATTGGTTGATACATTGCACCGTAACTCTTTATGTGGTCTTCTTTAAGGCGAATCTCACGATCCTTTCTAGGAGTTTCCTCAAGCTGTCTTATGCAAGACAAATTATCACCATTTCCAAGAACCTCTTTAGGTAGTCTTCTTCAAGACATTTATTTTTCTAAGTTCCTTTTCAGGTAGTCTTCTTCAAGACATTTCTTTTTCTAAGTTCCTTTTCAGGTAGTCTTCTTTAAGACATTCCTTTTCTAAGTTCCTTTTCAGGTAGTCTTCTTCAAGACATTTCTTTTTCTAAGTTCCTTTTCAGGTAGTCTTCTTTAAGACATTCTTTTTCTAAGTTCTTTTTCAGGTAGTCTTCTTTAAGACATTCCTTTTCTAAGTTCCTTTTCAGGTAGTCTTCTTCAAGAAATCCCTTTTCTAAGTTCCTTTTCAGGTAGTCTTCTTCAAGACATTTCTTTTTCTAAATACCTTTTCAGGTAGTCTTCTTCAAGACGTTCTTTTTCTAAGCACCTTTTCAGGTAGTCTTTTTTAGACATTTCTTTTTCCAAGTACCTTTTGAGGTAGTCTTCTTCAAGACATTTTTCTTCTAAGCACCTGTTTAGGTAGTCTTCTTTGAGACATTCTTGTCCTAAGTACCTTTTCAAGTAGTCTTTTTCAAAAACAATCCATCATCCCTCTCAGGAACCTCTTCAGGTAGTCTTCTTCAAGACATCTTTCAACCTTTTCAGGTAGTCGTCTTTAAAGACATTCTTCATTCCTTGCTAAGAACTTTTTCAGGCGATCTTCTTTAAGACAAATTTCTATCTACTCTAAGAGCCTTTACAGGTGGTTTTCTCTAAGACAAATTGCTACCATTTCGATAAATCATTCCAGATAGTCTTCTTTAAGACAAACATTCACTTCCATTCCAAAAAGACCTTTTCAGGTAATCTTACAGAAGACATTACTTTGTTCCACTCATTACGTCAACCAAACATACGCATAAGCATAAGCATACATAAACATTACAAAGCCAGCATAAGCATAGTCAGGGTATAAGTGCAAGCATGGAATAAACAAGTTCAAAGGGTTTGAGGAGATAAAACCATGAGATTGCATCAGCATTAGCATACATGCATACGCATTAGCATTAGCATATACATATCACAAAAGCCCAATTTTTGTTGGCAATCCAAACCATTACAAAGTCCAGTTCCCGTCTGGTAGTCAGTCCTCGTCTGACCGTTACATCAAAATTCAAATCATACAACATATGCATGCGTAAGCATTCACACATACGCATTATACAAACAACAGGGGCATGTGCATAACGCATAAGCATGATGCATACGCATTTACAAAATTCTACATAGGTAAATTTCGCGATAACACTTGCGGATAACCCTATTGGTGGTACAGGTAAATTCTGCGATAACACTCGCAGATAACCCTGGTGACATAGGTAAATTTCGCGATAACACTCGCGAATAACCCTATTGGTGGTACAGGTAAATTCTGCGATAGCACTCGCAGATAACCCTGGTGACATAGGTAAATTTCGCGATAACACTCGCGAATAACCCTATTGGTGACACAGGTAAATTCTGCGATAATATTCGCAGATAACCCTGTTGGTGCAGGTGAACTTGCTAGAATTATAGCAAGCAATCCTATTGGGGTCCACAAACTACGAAAACTTACTAGAACTATAGTAAGTGGGGGTTCACAAACTACGGAAACTTACTAGAACTACAGTAAGTGGGGGTTCACAAACTACGGAAACTTACTAGAACTATAGTAAGTGGGGGTTCACAAACTGCGGAAGCTTGCTGACCATAGCAAGCCAATTACACAACCAACAGAAGGTCCTCGCTATTCCTTTTCAGGAACCTTTCCAGGAAGTCTTCTTCAAGACGTATTCCATCCTTTCTAGGAGCTTTTCCAGGCATACAAGATTTTTCAAACGATTCCTCAACTGGGTTTATCGCGTTAGTCCCTCGGCAGTGATATTCTCCAAAACTTCAATAACAATCAAAGGTGTCTTCTTTCTTTTCAGAATTACTAACACACTTCGATTTACATAAACTAACAATCATGCATCATTTCAACTTACATACTTCATTCATACATATCGCATATACATACACCGCTCTCATTTATTTTGAGAGGCTCACTGCATCATGCATTGCATGCATCATAACATTGCATAAATTTCAGGTTGCCTTTTTAGGCCATGCTACAATCAAAGCAAGTGGTTCTTTTTGAAAAGGCGTTTGCTTCACACTCTGAAAAAATGGTATTTACCTCGGGTGGCATCTTTAAGCCCATCTCCTACATAATTTCTTCCCATGCAAATTTCAGGGCATTTCAGTGTCCAATCATCTTCTACCTTTAGATCACGATAGGCAGACGTGCCTATCTGACTCTTCAGGTTTAAGAAGATTGAACAGGGGCAGCTGTCATACCCCAAAATTTGCCCGATCAATTCGCGTCTGTTAAATCATCAAGGGTTAAAATTAAGAGCCATGGGGTTTGACATCCCTATTGTCAAACCCGCCCTCTTATAAAATATCCTGAGAAATAAATGGGGTGAAATTAACAGGTATCTTGGGTCCAAAGATTTGACCCATCTATCTCAGGTTTGGATCATTTGCTTGGAGTATTTTTATGGGTTTTATTCTTCTAACAATTTAATTGGTGTGATGTTTATTATTAATTTATTAGGTTCATTGGCTATTATCAAAATAATTAGGGAATTATTAATTATTAATTTTGGTATTATTATCAGAATTATTAATTAGGAGTATTATTGATAATTGTTAAATAATTGGACAATAGGCCCATTGGGTGTATAAAACCCTAACCTAATACATTAATATAAAGGAGTGATATTTCTAACAATGAGGAGAGGCCGATCTTTTTCTATTCATGGGAGATTATCATCCGGAACAACTTTTTTCTTTTTCACCTCACAAACATTGTACATAACTTTCAAACTACACCACTTTTATTCCCGTACATTCGCTTTTTTTTACGATTAACCAATTCGTACATATACATACCACCTGTATCCTTTTCCAATCCTCACTACTAGGAACCATGTAAATATGCAAGTCTCAATCCTCACCCAAAAAAAAGGGCACTCACACAATTAGCCATTTGCAAACCTGCAGTTTTCAATACGAGCCAAAACAACACCAAGCCATTAGCCTTCAAACATTACTTCAAATCCAAATACAAACAAAAGTTTCTGTACAAAATGCCACGTTCTCTATAACTAATAATATTTTTTTCATCACAACATTGCCAACAGTGCAGCTTCCATAAGACAAGATCAAAACAAAGAAAAAGGAATAAGAATTGAATTGGTGTTGCTGTGTTATATTGCTTGGCTGTTCTTTCGGTGTTACTGGCAGGTTTTGATTAAGAGAAGAAGTCGAAGGAGGTTCTCCGCCGATTTCCAACCAAAGCATCATCTTCGCATCCGCACGCGCAGTCCCGTGCAAAGACCACAGCCAACCGCTACCGCTTCGACAACGCAGCACTGGAGTTTCCCATTTGCGCATCATCAATCACCGCCAGCATCATCGCCTCGCCGAAGTTGCAACAATCCAACGGGAACAGCCACGCCGTCACCCTCAATCGCACAGCGCCACTGCGAACCACACAACGCCGACGCAACTTCCACCGCGGATCTGAAGCATCAACCGCCGCCGCGAGCGGATTCCCCTCCAATTCCGGTAATTTCTCTCTTCTCCTTCGATTTGCTATGTCGTTGCTATTATGATGTGATGTGATATGGGATCCATATTTTGCTTGATCCATTTTGGTGGTTTGATTTGAATTTGTGTTGTTCCTCTTGATTCAATTTGGGAACGGGTTACCAGTGAAAAGGGGGAAGTCTGTTAGTGAAATAGAGAGGAGAACGAACCTGGCATATTATGTGTGGTATTTTTGTTCTCTTATTTCTCATAAAAATTGCCATGTGTCAAATGCATATTGGACCCTTGATTAAGTTTGAAAAGTCAAATTGCATTAATTTTGTGACACTATAATATATTGATTGGTTCAGTAAAGGCACCGCCCTTTTAACTTTGTTTTTTAGATAAAATAATAATAATAATAATAAATATAATAACAATATTTCTCTTAATTTTAGTTAGGACAAGAAAAACAACAATTAATTATCAAATAAGTATTTAATTAGTTTAAATATGAAAAATCACAATAAAATCTATAAAGGTTTACTCTATTAGGTTTTGCTCCATCCCATTAGCCATTTGACCTAAGGTTTTAGGATTCAATTTATTATTCGTTCCGACTAAATCTATTGGTCGCGATGGTTAATAATCGATTAATTTAATTAATCAAATCCTATGAATTAAAATACACATTATTTTGCTAAATGGTTTTAACCATCTTATTGGTTATGATGATTAGCATACCTTTTAATTTGTTATTATTTGTAACCGTATTAACCGGTTATGAGAGGTAACAATACAAGATACAATTCACAAAAATAATAAAACACATTAATCCATTATTAGTGATAATCGAATCAATCGATTTGAATTGGTAATGGTGCAAACCTCCTAATCTTTTAACTATGGTGATCAAACCTATTGATCATTGCGGTTAATAGTGCCATACTAAATCAGGGTTGTACGCCCGAAACACTTAAAATACATCAAATCACAAACCACACCACAGATTTTCATCTCTGCGATGTTCACAACTACGATAAGGTAATTCAAAATACCTTCGAACTTCGCATTTCAAAACAACTTCAAACCATTCAATTCAAATTCTAAGGCGTACAATCCTGTCCCCGAACTACGTAGACTCTGATCCTCCTTAAGGAGGTACGTAGGCACTTGGCAACAAGGCGAGTCCCCCTCTTTAAATTTCTAATCATATCAATACAATTCTGTTTGCCACCCTTCTTTATGAACCCTGCCATGAAACCCTGATCTTTGAAATATTAGCCTTTAGGAAAGGGTTGAGGATGCCTAATACCTTCCCTCAACCTGAATATAGTATCTTACCCGAATCTCTTAACTGCGTAGGGTTTCCTATTCGCCCTTCAGAATAGGTGGCGACTCTCTAAGTTATAATTTTTAGGGCAGGTTGCTACAGGAAGAACGAGGGTTTTGCTTGTAGAAAGAAGAAGATGATCGAGCTTTCTTATAAGAAGAAGAAGATGACTTTCTCGGGCTGCTGTTGAAGAAAGGAGAAGAAGAAGATAACCTAATTTGTTTTAGGGTTTTCGGTTTGGGATTAAGGGTTGTGAACTCATGAAATTTTTTTACCACAACTAATTTCAATTACTGTGCCAACTCATCATCTATTCCATGTCACTAATTAAAATAACTCAAAAAATTATTAAAATAATTCAGATTCTGGTGACTGGATGGGGGGAGGGGCCAATTTGCATGAATCTGAATATGTTAGGGAGGGAATCTAAATTTTTTTTTTACAGAGGTGTTTTTCAAACCTCGCTAATATGGCAGGGGGAAAATAGCTATTATCCCTAGAAAATATTATAACCATGACCGAGTAATGTTTTTTTTCTGATGGGTCATAAATAACATTATGGCGCATAAAATGATGAGATGTCAATGAAAATTTGTCCTATATGTTGCAAGAATGTTGGATTGAGTACCAGCTCACTTAAGCCCTATCTTCAAAAATCAGATAAAATATTATCATTATTATCATTAGCGAGTGTAGATAGTGTTATCTCATTCAATGACATATTAATATATTTTTATTCTCTTGCAAACTCTGAAGCATGAATAATTATAAAATGGTGAATACATGTATATTCGACACTCATGCATACCGTACTCATGCATAACGTATATGAAAAAGTTCATCGTCCAACAAAGTCGGATGATGGTTTTGGAAAGATCATCACGAACTTTATTAAAAACTGTATGAAAAAGTTTCAATGGAGTGGGGAGGCAAAGACCAATAATGAAAGTTTTTCCTATATGTGGCAAGAATGCTGGATTGAGTATCAGTTCACTTAAGCCTTATCTTCAAAAATCACATCAAAGATTATCATTAGCGAGTGTAGATAGTGTTGATTATAAAATGGTGAAATACATGTATATTCGGCACTCGTGCATACCGTACTCGTGATATTTTATTTTCTTAATATTATTAATCAAATTTACTATTATTATTGGCTCTGACTTAAGTTTGATTCTAGAGTTTATTGTGTGGTTAATTCATTTCTTTTAATAATATACTCGGTGGGGTAGATCATAGACTTGGGTCAGTATATCATTTGTAGTTAGACATATTTTTTAAATAATATATGGGGGTATATCATATACCCGAGTGAGTATATCATATACCCGAGCGGGTATATCAATTTTGTTTTAGACAATTTGTTTTAAGTTTGGTTTGGGTGGTTATTGTGTTTATAAATACCACCCCTAATTGTAATTGAAACATATATAATATACACTATAAGCAATAATCTCGTTTCCCCAAATCACTCTCTAGTTTTCTCTCAATTTATCATTATTCATCAAGTAATCTGTATATAAGTTCCCCAATATATTTGTATCAAGAGCACCAGTTCGGTCCTTAATCTCTAGCCATGGTTAATGGAAGCACTACCTCCAACCAATTTCCATCCAATTTCTAGTTTTCAAGGGAGAAAACTAAGATAGATGGTGTGCACATGTGAAAGTCATTCACATTTCAAGATGTGCTTGAACCGTGAATGATGATTTCTCGACATTAGAAGCAAATGCTACTAAGTCACAAAAGGTTGTTCATCGTAAAATGAGCAAGAAAGACGGGAAAAGTTTGTTCTTGATCTATTAGTGTGTGGATTCGAATATCTTTGAGAATATTATCGAGAAAGAAATTTCCAAGGAGACTTGGGATACTTTTAAGAAGCTATATGGTGGAGACGAAAAGTTAAAGAAAGTGAAGTTGCGATCTTTATGGAAGCAATATAAAAACTTGTAGATGAAAGATGATGAAACCATTATTGAGTTGTTCTCAAAGATGGTGGCTTTGACAAGTCAAATGAAGTCATGTGGAGAAAATACCTCTGAATTGTAGAAGGTGGAGAAGATGTTAAGGGCTCTTCTAGTCAAGTTGGATCACATTGTAGTGGAAATCGAAGAATTTAAATACTTGTCAAAGATGATGGCAGATATGGCTTTTCAGAGTTGTCCCCAACCTTAACGGAACAGAGAAGTAGCTTTTTTTCTGCTTTTGGTGACCTCTGGGCCGAAGAAGAAATCGGCGGCATCGTTGTATAGCTTGTGAAGGCAAGCCTCTACAGCACTATGTTTTGATGAAGACAACTATCATGAGTATACATCAATAAAGGATGAGCAAAAAGATCAAATTAGCTATGGATCAAGATTGCAATCTTCATGGAGATTAGCTTTGATTGATTGATCTTCATGTCATAATGGTACAAGCTAAATCCTTTTACATTGATATTCTTTAGTGCTCAAAAATCATATAAACTTTCATAAATATGCATGTCCAAACTTATATATGCATGGCATAAGTATTCCCACTGGTTTTTGTATGGGTAACCGATTACCCTTGTTTCAGTAATCGGTTACTGAGTTAAAAATTTCAAAAATTGTGAACGTTGGGAGTGGGTAACCGATTACCTACTGAACCAGTGCCTTGTTTCACTTTGCTTCATGTTCAAACGTGAATATCTTTTCAAACCTTAAACATCGCATTGTTTGATCATTTTATACCCTTTCTAAAGGGTGTAAATACCTATATTACCATAAACTTCTAATTTAAATCTCACCTTTTTCATTATAATTTACCACATTTTTGTCATATATTTTCATACAAGTGTTTCATACTTAAACTTTCATTGAAACTTTTTCTACACATTGTTAGAAAAGTTTCTCATTTATACATAAACACTTGAGCACTATTATATCATTGTAAATTGTCTTGCTTGAAAGAGAAGATCAATTGTAACACCCGTATAATTTTAATTTTTAATTTAATTTGAATATTAGATTAATAAATATTATTATTATGGATTTTATGAAAATAAGAGGAAAATGATGGTTAATGGCATTTGGGCCATGTGTGAGATTAGTAAGAAGAGGGGGGTGTGGTGCAGTAAAGCCTTACTAATTTAATATTATTTTTCATAAAATAATTAGAATTGGAGAATTGGGAAAGAAAGAACGTGAGAGAACAGAAGTTGGAACAAGGAACGTGAAGGAGAACCGTAGAGGGAGAGACCAAGAACCAAGATTCTATCTGAGGTAAGGGGAGACTCTCCGTTTAATCTCTTTTATCGTATTATAGGTGATAGTATGGATTAGGAGTATGATTTGATCCATTGATTCTATATTCTGAATATTCATCTGCGTTCATCATTAAAATTGAACTGTTAATCCCTAATAACTGATAAATTTAGGGTATGATGAATAGAATTGGTAGGGAATCATATACTATGGTTATGGATGAATTCGTATGCTGTTTAGATGTGCTTTTCTCTGGTTTTTGGACTCAAAATCGTGGACTGGTATGAGTAAAAACGAATGGGTTTTGGACTGTTACAAATTCTGCAGGTTCTGGGCATTTTCTGGTGTTTCGCGTATGAAACAGTGCCATACGCGTATGGGATGAGAGGTCATACGCGTATGGGGGACACTCCCAATGGGCTATACGCGTATGATACGCAGTTGCCCTGTCCCAAACACCATGTACTGGTGTTTTGCGTATGAGAGCGTATGAGGATGCTCATACGCGTATGGGAATTTGGAAAGAGGAAAATTATTCCGGTGATACGCGTATGGCTATACTGATACGCGTATGAGGTTGATTGTAGGCAAAATTTGGTTCTGTTGAGATGCGTATGATACGCGTATGAGGCAAGGGGATACGCGTATGGACGCGTATGGACCCTATGATACGCGTATGGCTTCCTGTATGTGAAATTTCTGTTTTGTGATTTTTCTGGAAAGTTCGATGAAGTGTAACTTTCGATTTGTAGGCCTGTTTGTATGCTGTTTTAGACTGTGTAAACCTTGTGATGTGATTCTGTGGTTTACTGATGATTGATTGTATTGGATGATGTAATGTATATATGAACATGCTTAGTATTGATGATGATGATGATGAAATGAGTATAGATGATGCTACTCATAGAATGGTGATGATGGAAGTATGTTATATATATGTTGTATGCATTCATAAACATGGGCTGAATCCTATATGATGAGAGGATTCAGCGAGGGGCAGAATTCCCATTGTGTGGAATTTGTGCTGGCAGGGCCGTATCTGGATGATGATAGATCGGTCGGTGGATGATATCCACTGGTGATGATTGGTACCACATGCATAGTGTCAGTTTCATACATGTGCATGATTTGTTTATAGCATGATGATAGATGTTACATGTTGACTGTTTGTTTATCTGTGGATGTATGAATGATTGATTTGTCTGAGTATGAAACAATTGGGTGAATAATATAACTATGATATGTTATTATTTATGATACAATAACATTGGTTAACTGTGATGAGACTCACCCTTACTTGTTGTCATTTTCAGATTGAGGATAGCGGCGTGACTTGGTGAGGATTAGCTCATAAGTCGGTTTTAGTATTGTGTCGGTGTCATGCTCTGGTAGATGTAACACTGGGAACGCTTTGTTTGTTTTAGAGTTTTGTTTATAACTCTATTTATTTATGATGTTTGAAGTCTGATACATTGTTGATGAATGTTGACTTGATGAAGTATTTCCGCTGTGTAAAACATAAATTGATTAATGAGTTATGATCTCAGGTGTTTTCAGTGAATGCATGACTGATACTGACGCGTGTTTTATTATTTATGAAATTGTGATGCCTCTCTACATGTTACTCTGATTTAATAATTGTCTATTTGCCGCGGGTTATTAGAGGGGTGTTACAATAGTGGTATCAGAGCATAGTCGGTCGTTGTGACCAGAGTCTTAGTGTCAGCCTTCTGTGTATGCGACTAATACGAGTTATTTGTCGATACTTTTGTTCTGACCGGATTGTTTGTGTTAAGCAGAACAATGGCTGGAAGAGGAGGAAGAAACGACGATGCTATCGCTGAGGCTCTGGGCATGATTGCTGGTGTGCTGGGAGGGAATGCCAATGGAGCTGCGGTTGGTGCTGACAGACAACTGAACAGTTTCCAGAGGAACAATCCTCCATTGTTCAAGGGCACGCATGATCCTGAAGGTGCTCAGAAATGGCTTAAGGAGATCGAGAGGATTTTCAGAGTCATTGACTGTGCTGAGGATCTCAAGGTGAGATATGGCACTCACATGTTATCAGAGGAGGCTGATGATTGGTGGATGTCAACCAGAACTGAGCTGGATGCTAGTGGTACAGCAATTACCTGGACTATATTCAGGAGGGAATTTCTGAGGAGGTATTTTCCTGAAGATGTCAAGGGAAGAAAGGAAGTTGAATTTCTGGCACTGGTTCAAGGTAATATGTCAGTACCGGAGTATGCTGCTAAGTTTGTGGAACTGGCAAGGTACTATGTGCATTACAATGATGATGAAGCCAGTGAGTTCTCAAAATGTGTCAAATTTGAGAATGGTCTTCGTGATGAGATCAAGCAGGGTATCAGGTACCAGAGAATCCGGAGGTTTGTTGATCTAGTAGATTGTAGCAGGATTTTTGAGGAAGATAACATCAAGCTGAGGTCATCTCACTCTCGCGAGTTGGTTGACAGAAAAGGAAAGAAACATATGGATCGAGGTAAGCCATATGGTAGAGGTAAACCTGTTGATTGGAAGAAACCCAGTGGGGGAGATTCCAGTGCTCGTATCAGATGTTACAATTGTGGTGAGATGGGACATCGTAGGAATGAATGCAAGGTTGATCAGAAGAAGTGTTACAAGTGTGACCAAGTGGGTCATATTGCTGCTGACTGCAAGAAGAGGGTTGTGACTTGCTACAACTGTGGTGAAGAGGGTCACATCAGTCCTAATTGTCCTAAGCCAAAGAAGAACCAACCGGGAGGAAAGGTTTTTGCTTTGACTGGGTCTGAGACTACTCCAGAAGACAGGTTGATTAAAGGTACGTGTTTCATTCATGGCACACCTTTAGTTGCAATTATTGATACTGGAGCAACTCACTCTTTTATTTCTTTGGATTGTGCTGAGAGGTTAAATCTTGAGATATCTGATATAAATGGAAGTATGGTTATTGACACTCCTGCGTCGGGTTCAGTAACTACTTCGTCTGCATGCTTGAATTGTCCGGTTGACATTTTTGGTAGAGAATTTGGGATGGACTTAGTGTGCCTTCCGTTGAAACAACTTGATGTAATCCTGGGAATGAACTGGTTGGAATTCAACCGTGTTCATATCAACTGTTTTGCGAAGACGGTGATTTTTCCTGAAGAGGTTAGTTCTGATAGTCTGGAAATGACAGCTAGACAGGTGAAGGAAGCTATCGGAGATGGTGCAACAGTGTTTATGTTGTTCGCATTGATGAATATGAAGGAGAAAGTGGCGAGTGGCGAATTGCCTGTGGTGTGTGAATTTCCAGAAGTTTTTCCAGAAGATGTGAATGAATTGCCACCGGAAAGAGAAGTGGAGTTTTCTATTGATTTGGTTCCGGGAACTAGTCCAGTGTCAATGGCGCCGTATCGTATGTCGCCGTCTGAATTGGCTGAACTGAAGAAGCAGTTAGAGGAATTGCTTGAGAAGAAGTTTATTTGTCCTAGTGTTTCGCCGTGGGGTGCGCCTGTGTTGCTGGTAAAGAAGAAAGAGGGTTCAATGAGGTTGTGTGTAGATTACAGACAATTGAACAAGGTCACTATCAAGAATCGGTATCCATTGCCGAGGATTGATGATTTGATGGATCAGTTGGTTGGAGCACGTGTGTTTAGTAAAATTGATCTGAGGTCTGGGTATCATCAGATACGTGTGAAGGATGACGATATTCAGAAGACTGCTTTTAGAACGAGGTATGGACATTATGAGTATTCTGTGATGCCGTTTGGAGTTACTAATGCACCTGGTGTTTTTATGGAATATATGAACAGGATTTTTCATCCGTATCTCGACAAGTTTGTGGTGGTATTTATAGATGATATCCTGATATATTCTAAGAATGAAGAAGAACATGCGGAACATCTCAGAACTGTGTTAGAGCTGTTAAAAGAGAAGCAACTTTTTGCCGAACTGTCGAAGTGTGAATTCTGGTTAGAGGAAGTCAGTTTTCTTGGACATGTGATTTCTAAGAATGGTATTGCTGTTGATCCTACAAAGATAGAAGCTGTGTCTCAGTGGGAAGCTCCGAAGTCAGTGTCAGAGATTCGCAATTTTCGTGGTCTTGCAGGTTACTACCGAAAGTTCATTGAAGGATTTTCAAAGTTAGCATTGCCGCTAACTAAACTAACCAGGAAGGGACAAACCTTTATTTGGGATGCAAAGTGTGAAGAAGGATTCCAAGAGCTGAAGAGGAGATTGACTAGTGCTCCTATTTTGATTTTGCCGAATTTGACAGAATCATTTGTGGTTTATTGTGACGCATCACTGATGGGTTTAGGTGGTGTATTGATGCGGAATCAACAAGTGGTCGCTTATGCGTCGAGACAACTCAAAGTGCATGAGAGGAATTATCCGACTCATGATTTGGAATTGGCAGCTGTGGTGTTTGTCTTGAAGTTGTGGCGACACTATTTGTATGGTTCGAGATTTGAGGTATTCAGTGATCATAAAAGCCTGAAGTATCTCTTTGATCAGAAAGAGTTGAACATGAGGCAGAGGAGGTGGTTAGAATTTCTGAAGGATTATGATTTTGGTTTGAATTACCATCCGGGTAAGGCAAACGTTGTTGCTGATGCATTGAGTAGGAAGACTTTGCATATGTCTATGCTAATGGTGAAGGAATTGGATTTGATTGAGCAATTCAGAGACTTGAGTTTAGTGTGTGAAGGTACTCCTATTAGTGTCAAATTGGGTATGCTGAAGCTGACTAGTGGTATTCTCGAAGAGGTCAGAGAAGGTCAGAAAGCCGATGTTGAATTGATTGATAAGTTGACTTTGATTAATCAAGGCAAGAGTAGTGAATTCAGAGTCGACGAGAATGGTATACTGAGGTTTGGTGACCGAGTTTGTGTTCCTGACATTGATGAACTCCGAAAGCGTATTTTGGAAGAAGGACACCGTAGTGGATTGAGTATTCATCCTGGTGCTACCAAGATGTATCATGATTTGAAAAAGTTGTTTTGGTGGCCTGGAATGAAGAAGGAAATTGCTGAGTTTGTGTATTCTTGTTTGACTTGCCAGAAGTCAAAGATCGAGCATCAGAAACCGTCTGGGTTGATGCAACCGATGTTTATTCCTGAGTGGAAGTGGGACAGCATCTCAATGGATTTTGTGTCGGGTTTGCCAAGAACTGTCAGAAATTGTGAAGCTATCTGGGTCGTGGTGGATAGGTTGACGAAGTCTGCACATTTTATACCGGTGAGAATGGATTATCCGATGGAGAAACTGGCTCAATTGTATATTGAGAAGATAGTGAGTCTGCATGGTATTCCTTCAAGTATCGTGTCAGACAGAGATCCGAGGTTTACGTCTAAGTTCTGGGAAGGTTTGCAGAAAGCTTTAGGTACTAAGCTAAGATTGAGTTCTGCTTATCATCCGCAGACTGATGGACAGACTGAGAGGACGATTCAGTCATTAGAGGATTTGTTGCGGGCTTGTGTGTTGGAAAAAGGAGGTACTTGGGATAGTTATCTGCCTTTGATTGAGTTTACCTACAACAACAGTTATCATTCGAGTATCGGTATGGCTCCGTTTGAGGCTTTGTATGGTAGGAGGTGTAGGACGCCGTTGTGTTGGTACGAATCTGGTGAGAGTGCTGTGATTGGTCCAGAAATTGTACAACAGACTACAGAGAAGATTAAAATGATTCAGGAAAAGATGAAGGCTTCTCAGAGTCGTCAGAAGAGTTATCACGACAAAAGGAGGAAAACACTTGAGTTTCAAGAGGGAGATCATGTGTTTATGAGAGTTACTCCTATGACAGGGATTGGTCGGGCATTGAAGTCGAAGAAGTTGACTCCGCGTTTTATTGGACCATTCCAAATTTCTGAAAGAGTGGGAGAAGTGGCTTATCGTATCGCTTTACCGCCGATGCTTGCAAATTTACATGATGTATTTCATGTGTCTCAGTTGAGGAAATACATTTCAGATCCGTCCCATGTGATCCAAGTAGATGATGTACAGGTGAAAGATAACTTGACGGTTGAGACTTTACCTGTGAGGATTGAGGATCGAAGGCTAAAGCAATTGCGAGGCAAGGAAATAGCTTTAGTCAGAGTAGCTTGGGGAGGACCTGCTGAGGGAAATGTTACCTGGGAGCTAGAGAGTCAAATGAAGGATTCTTATCCAGAACTTTTTACCTGAGGTATGTTTTTGAGGACGAAACTTTTAGTGGGGGAGAGTTGTAACACCCGTATAATTTTAATTTTTAATTTAATTTGAATATTAGATTAATAATTATTATTATTATGGATTTTATGAAAATAAGAGGAAAATGATGGTTAATGGCATTTGGGCCATGTGTGAGATTAGTAAGAAGAGGGGGTGTGGTGCAGTAAAGCCTTACTAATTTAATATTATTTTTCATAAAATAATTAGAATTGGAGAATTGGGAAAGAAAGAACGTGAGAGAACAGAAGTTGGAACAAGGAACGTGAAGGAGAACCGTAGAGGGAGAGACCAAGAACCAAGATTCTATCTGAGGTAAGGGGAGACTCTCCATTTAATCTCTTTTATCGTATTATAGGTGATAGTATGGATTAGGAGTATGATTTGATCCATTGATTCTATATTCTGAATATTCATCTGTGTTCATCATTAAAATTGAACTGTTAATCCCTAATAACTGATAGATTTAGGGTATGATGAATAGAATTGGTAGGGAATCATATACTATGGTTATGGATGAATTCGTATGCTGTTTAGATGTGCTTTTCTCTGGTTTTTGGACTCAAAATCGTGGACTGGTATGAGTAAAAACGAATGGGTTTTGGACTGTTACGAATTCTGCAGGTTCTGGGCATTTTCTGGTGTTTCGCGTATGAAACAGTGCCATACGCGTATGGGATGAGGTCATACGCGTATGGGGGACACTCCCAATGGGCTATACGCGTATGATACGCAGTTGCCCTGTCCCAAACACCATGTACTGGTGTTTTGCGTATGAGAGCGTATGAGGATGCTCATACGCGTATGGGAATTTGGAAAGAGGAAAATTATTCCGGTGATACGCGTATGGCTATACTGATACGCGTATGAGGTTGATTGTAGGCAAAATTTGATTTTGTTGAGATGCGTATGATACGCGTATGAGGCAAGGGGATACGCGTATGGACGCGTATGGACGCGTATGGACCCTAAGATACGCGTATGGCTTCCTGTATGTGAAATTTCTGTTTTGTGATTTTTCTGGAAAGTTCGATGAAGTTTAACTTTCGATTTGTAGGCCTGTTTGTATGCTGTTTTAGACTGTGTAAACCTTGTGATGTGATTCTGTGGTTTACTGATGATTGATTGTATTGGATGATGTAATGTATATATGAACATGCTTAGTATTGATGATGATGATGATGAAATGAGTATAGATGATGCTACTCATAGAATGGTGATGATGGAAGTATGTTATATATATGTTGCATGCATTCATAAACATGGGCTGAATCCTATATGATGAGAGGATTCAGCGAGGGGCAGAATTCCCATTGTGTGGAATTTGTGCTGGCAGGGCCGTATCTGGATGATGATAGATCAGTCGGTGGATGATTTCCACTGGTGATGATTGATACCACATGCATAGTGTCAGTTTCATACATGTGCATGATTTGTTTATAGCATGATGATAGATGTTACATGTTGACTGTTTGTTTATCTGTGGATGTATGAATGATTGATTTGTCTGAGTATGAAACAATTGGGTGAATGATATAACTATGATATGTTATTATTTATGATACAATAACATTGGTTAACTGTGATGAGACTCACCCTTACTTGTTGTCATTTTCAGATTGAGGATAGCGGCGTGACTTGGTGAGGATTAGCTCATAAGTCGGTTTTAGTATTGTGTCGGTGTCATGCTCTGGTAGATGTAACACTGGGAACGCTTTGTTTTGTTTTAGAGTTTTGTTTATAACTCTATTTATTTATGATGTTTGAAGTCTGATACATTGTTGATGAATGTTGACTTGATGAAGTATTTCCGCTGTGTAAAACATGAATTGATTAATGAGTTATGATCTCAGGTGTTTTCAGTGAATGCATGACTGATACTGACGCGTGTTTTATTATTTATGAAATTGTGATGCCTCTCTACATGTTACTCTGATTTAATAATTGTCTATTTGCCGCGGGTTATTAGAGGGATGTTACATCAATCCTAGTGATTGATATATGTTCATAAACATTTTTACTCAAATATATTTGGTTATTATTGACTTGCTATTCAGGATTGTTGGAAGCAAGGGTTTTTGATTAGTGAGAGGATTGTTATCATAATCAAGTTAGTAAATCTAAGAGGATTGTTCTTGGTGGTTGAAATCTTGTTGTCCAGGATTGTTGGAAACAAGTGAGTCATTAAGGGAGGATTGTTCTCTTAATGTACTTAGTGAAAATCCAAGAGGATTGTTCTTGGTGTTTGGTGTGTCTTGTGTAAGTCACAAACAATAGTACAATCTCATGAAAGGGGACTAGAGTACTCTCGGATTGTGAGGGGAACCAGTATACATCATTTTGTTCTTTACTTTTTTCGTATTTACCGCTTTCACAAATCATAACCAGAAAAGAAAGTAACACATTTCTAAACTCTTGCACCAAACCAGAAAAATAAGAATAACAAGTATTCAAAAACCGGATAAATCTTCAAAGTCCTAATTCACCCCCCTCTTAGGCACACAAATTAACTTACAGAGCTTCCAATGGAATCCTTCTTTTGTTAGTTTGCGAGAGTGATTTTTGCTCGGCAAGACTGGTAGCTGTTGGCACCTTTGGGTAATAAGATCATTTTTTTGTATCTGATTATGCAATGATTATACAACCCAATAAATTTGTAGTAGCGGGTCACTTAGGCGAGAAGAGACATTGAAGTAACAAAGCTCTCCCATTCGAACCAATCTTGAGGTTGGGCAAGTTTTATTGGACCCCATGGTGGGCGCCAAATGTTTCGGAAGAACACGTTTGAAATACCTCTCGGAAGCAAATTTGGTGAGGTCGCAACTATTTAGGGTATCTTCCTCATTGACGTAGGTCTCAAAGGAAGATATTGAATATTTTGGGGGATTCGTGTGACACGATCCAGAGATGCGCGCACCCAAGATAATTGCCTTGCTTATCCCTCGGGTGAGAGCCTATATTTATAGTGAAATTCACAATTTAATGACCATTAAGCAGCTTCGTAACGCTTGTAACCATACATAAGTACTCTAACGTCCTCATTAATCATGCATAACCATCAATGGCTTGTAACGTCTTATGACCATTGATCCCTCTGCTCCCGAGTCAGAAATGATAGCTCCGATCTTTAGCTGCTTTGGCAGTAGCTCAGTTACTACTACTTCTTAGCATTGCTTGGTACATCCGACTTAAGTACCTGACCTGGAGAATTATGATATATACACGATTAAATTACTTTATCCGTGCAGTCACACGGATATCTTACTAGTTTAGTACTCCATCCGTCTACCAATAGGTGTCCTCTTTCCTATTTTTATTTGTCTCAAATTATTTGTCCATTTAGAATACCAATGTGATATTTATTATTTCTTTCCACTAACTTACCCTTATTTATTGTATTTTAATACGTTTAAGTACTCCACTACCTATTATTAATAAGATTATTTCAGTAAATGATATTCATTTTTATCATTGAAATCAACATAATTAATCATTTTCTTAAAAAGTGTGAAAATCTCAAAGAGGACACTTATTGTGAGACGGATGGAGTATCAAATACAATAATTTTTAATTAAATTATTACTAACTTTTTAGTAACATATAAATATTTATGTTAAATTTAATAAATTAGAATATTATTTTTTTAATTAAAAATACAAAACAATTAAGTCGATAATTTTTCCTACCTTATTACTTCATCTTGACAGCTACCGGGGATTCCTATCGTTTCGTTCCCTGTCTTCCTCTTCACATTCTTAACAAACCAACCACCACTTTCCTCACCGGAGACGGCACAAAATGGCGGAACTCCCGTTACCGGAGGTACAGACAAACGGCGTAGGACCAACCGCGACACTAAACCCCTCAGAACCCCACGGATCGAAGCGCCAACGCAGGCCAAGCGTCCGATTAGGCGACATCGGAGACCAACCCTCAGACTCCCACCATCGCCGCACCTCAAAATCCTGGCGATTCGGCATCGGCAACGTCTCAGGTAAACCCTCGAAGACTCGTCCTTTGACCAATTTGACTTCGGTATCCGATTTCGACGAAACACTGGAAAACGAAGAACGAGAAACCAACACAGACGGCGTAATCATCGGTAGCTGGAAAGTGAAACGAGGGTCCAAGAGACCTCGATCGAATTGGGGCTCTTCGCGAATCGACGAAGGCGAAAACATCGATGATGATGATGTGCATCATGATTTTGAAGGTGATAACTCGGGTAGATCGGTTCATTCGTCGGAGAATTTGGGTGAGTACAATGTTAGGGATAGGAATGAAGATGGTGGAAGAGGAAGTTGTGGTGAAGATGGTGTTAGAATTTGGCTTAATGGATTAGGTTTAGGTCGATATGCGCCTGTTTTTCAAATTCATGAGGTTGATGATGAAGTTTTGCCTTTGTTAACACTTGAGGATCTTAAAGATATGGGTATTAATGCAGTTGGTTCTAGAAGGAAATTGCATTGCGCAATTCAGAAGCTTGGGAAGGGTTTCTCATAAAGCTTCTTTGAACTTTATAATGTAGTTTGAGAAAAATTCTCAACAATTGCAAATTATAATGCATGTTTTAACTCTTAATTCAACTTAAGTATGATCATCTTCTCGAATAAGTTACTTGTTTTTGCCTTTTTTTTGGAATGGGTATGTTGATTTTGCTTGAGTTTAATGCTTGGTGTATGCATCATTTATGAGTGTTCTGAGAAAGGAAATGGGGGAAGTTTAAGGAAGTGATGTTTGTTTGATTTCTGAATTGGGTAATAAATGATTAATGTTGATATTTTTGTGGCCTATCTCTGTCTGGTTCTGTTGGTATGTTATCTCTGTCTGGTTCTGTTGGTATGTTCTGTTATTTGTCAACAGTTTCCTTAGCAGGGGAATCAATAAAACTATAAAAGCCATTTTTGTTTTGGCATAAATCATTTGGTTAAATTTGCTACTTTTAACATTTTCTTTTGCCTCTATTTTGTAGTTATCATTGTGATTGTGTTGTGTTGGATATGTTTTATACTGTCATGATTCTGTTGAACGAGTTGGGAAACTCTACTTGTTTAGTTAATATGTTTGGATGTTGACTATGCATATCATATATGTTGATATATTCCTGGTTATCGCGATTTCTCATTTTGCTACGCATTATATCATATCTGCTGCTAGAGAATTTAAGAGATCAATGAGCTAAGAATATGTTCTTATAAGAACTTAAACGGAGGGACCATGGAGACATTGTAAGTGTTGCTGTTCTAAGCCATTGTGGTGGTAGTTGACAATATGGGGAGAGTCAACTGCATGGTCCTGCACCAGAATCTATTCGGCTTGAAATCCACCATTTCTCAAAGTACTCGTTTGTAGATCCTCTATACTTGATTGGTTGTTATGTTTTGTCATGCAACAGGATGTACATTTTCACATTCCAAGTCTCTACTTTCATGCTATCGGAAAGGGATCCGTCGGTATCAACTATTTATCACATTTAGTTTGAGTTTTGTGACAAATAAATATTTATAGACTCCATATTTAACAAAATATAATAAAAATGTACATGTATTGCTCCATATTTAAACTATAAGTACTTTTTTTTTACACTTATATTTTGTAAAATTATGGATATTGTGTTATGGGCCGTCCACAAAGGTCTAATAACAAATATTGAAGGGGAAGACACACCAAATAAGTAGATCCCATCATATTTTCTACAGACACATGCTCACGCCCTCCGTCACATCTTTTGCTGCTGATATCTAATCAAACAGTCATCCGCACAAGGAGTCAAATCACACATAAGAGGTTTCAACAACTCACACTATATAAAGACTAGACCGCATCATTTGTGATATTTAATTCATTTCCACTCTTATACTACTTTTCATTCAGTAACCGAGTTGGCCGTTGAAGTGCTTACTTTGCAATACCACCTATTTTTCGTCATACCGAGTTTGCTCCACTGTACCAAGATCTCATTTCACCACTTCATTACACATTTCTGGTTCTTTAATAGAACATTGCCTCCATTTGTGCGAACGGACTCTTGATTCCTTCTGTTTTCCCAAGAAAACCCCCTGTCTCTTCACTGATGACACGGATCACTGGTCTTTTTCTCTTAGATCATCGGTCTTCTTCTCGTAGATCTTTTTCTCTCATACCATCAACCTCTTTCTCAAACCAATCAGATAGTGTACTCTTGAAGCCGTGGTGCCTTCGAAGAGGCTAGCAAAGCTCCATCTCTAATTCCAATAGAGGATGATATAGTCCTCGTGACTTATTTGTTCTCTCATGCGCAAGAAGATCTTGCTTCTCGAATAATTTACCGGGGAACGTTTCAAGCATTACCGTTCTTTGAACCTATGCAATAGTTCTGATAAGGCCAACCTTTCCAGCAACCTTCACAACCGCTAATGCATAGACACCAGATGCTCCCAAACATTCAATAAATGCAAGCCAACCTAGGCATGAAAGGAGAAATTGACCTACTGAATAATGTTTACAACTTGGTACAACAACAAAATTCCAAAGACTTAGCTGACATGATACTCTGAATTGAAGAGAACTTGCAACATGCTCCTCCAAGAGCCAATGCTACGCGCAAGGCAGAATTATGCAGCAACCACAAAATCATACCATAGTCGGCTCAAGTAGATGCAACCTCACCACACAAAGCAGTTATGAAGTCATCAAGTTGTAATTGAAGTAGAGAACATCAGACTCCATCACCCAATTTTGGATGGAGAAGTGACAGTCACACTCCACCCGAGGTTCGCCGGTCCCATAGCTCACCATCATACTATTCCCAAAAAAGGGAAGGGTACGGGGCAGATGACCTGATCTTCGAGTGGTATAGGAATCCACTCTCCACACACATTCTTGACAACAGATTCCACAATCCCTCAAGAAATCCCCAAACACCAAAAGTTACAACATTGGGGATCCAGACAAACAATTCAAACATGTTGACAACATGTTGGATTATTACCACGCTTAGGGAGCAATGATGTGTAAGCTTTTTACGTTAACCCTAAAGGGATCTTCCATGACTTGGTTCAAAACTCTCTCAAACAAGAGCATAAACTTGAGGAAAAGGAACTATGCAATTTGTTCACTACTCAATTCACCGCTCGAAAGAGGCAACCAACTATCATGACCGTACTCAGCGGGATCATACAAAAGAAGAAAGAAACCCTTCGTGAGTACATCCGAGAATTTACCAAGGTATTATTAGGAGGTTTAGACAACAAATTAAAGTGATGGATCTTCTAAAAGGAACTATGATCATACTGCATGTTTAGAGACAATTTAGGGCTAAATGGAGCTTGCAGTCTAAGTGATACGCCTAATAAGACCCAACCCTACATAAAATACGAAGATGAACTCCTAGTTGAAGATAAGATCCAAGGAGCTAGAAATCCTGGATATGACAGGACTCAATGAAAGGATGATAGTCGTAGGAGAGATGACGAGCAGCAAGGACACTGATCCAAATTTTCTGCATACACTCCTTTAAACACATAAAGGGAGAAAACTTGAAGATAATGTACGGAAATGGATTTTAAAGGGACTAGGATTAGGAACCCCTATCTAGTTAGGGAATTAACCAAGACAAATAAGTTGAAGTACTAATATTACCCCAAAAGTTACAACCACGATATGAATGAACGCATCCACCTAAAGGATGCAACTAAAGAGCAGATTAAAAGGAGGTGGCTCACCGAATAACCTAAGATCGTGGTCAAATATACGGCCGAGACAAGAAGAAAGGTCATAAAAAAGACAGGAGAACTCCCTGAAGAAGAAGCAATCCTCTCGACTGGAGAAGGTTTCCCCTAAGAAAACTATTGAGACCGTAAGCAGATCCAAAAGGAAGAAATATAATAGCAGTGATGAAGAAGAATATCGAAATGTGAAACAACAATACATAGTTTCCATCACTAAGGGCTCCCCTGAGAGAAAAAAATCTCCAAGGGGACTATCAAGAGGATGATTGCAAAGTTAATGGCAATTAATAAGGAAGAAAGAGCAACTTCTGACGGGAAGCCGAAAGGAAAATCATCGGGTTCCAAGATAGCGAAAAGGTAGGAGAATCCCCAATGAGATTTTCCATTATTTGTAATAGTAAAATGACTAATTTTGATGTATTAAGGATCCTCATCAATGGAGGAAGCTCGCGCTACATTATACATGCAAATTTTTTTGAGAAGCTTGGACTAAAAAGAAATAAGTTATGGCCATACGAGGGATCTGAGCTACATTTCCTTCAACGATTCTTTAACTTGTTCCTGTGGGTATATTGAGCTGATGGTCACATTTAGAGAAAGGAGAAACACAAAGACGGTCGACCTGCAACTCCTAGTGATTTCTTGCAGGACCACCCACAACTGCATCCTACACATTAAAGGTGTTCGCGGTGCGGTTTAAATCGATTTTGAGACACTAACCCTTCTTATTCAAAAATAAATTTATTTGCGGTCTGGTTCAATTTTGAAAGTTTAGTTAAAAAAAATTGATTCAATTCAATCTAATTTCATTCGGTTTAATTTAGATTTGTTTTTTGATATCTAAATTAGAAATTATATTTTTATTAAGATTATAAAAATACTAATAAATAATATGTTTGATAAGATATACAACATATAATATATAAAAAGATAATATGACAAATTGAAAATGATTGATTAGTGTACATATTTGGAATATTTAGGTCGATCAGACAAGTCGGACCCAAACAGGAATAAGTAGGCGGTCCAAGAAGCGTATCAGGACAACAATAATCATCAGCCCGGGGTAAGGCCACGAGTTGGCCTTAGCGCTCAGCCAACCCGGAATATTGCGATAAGCCGGCAAAACACAGAATGAACTCGACATCATTTAATCCGGGGAATCCATAACCGTTACCTCCATATCAATAGTCTTCACCGTTATGGAAGTTACAACTCTTTAAAGAGCTTGCCGATGGAGGTTACAAGAGTTCTCTCATTATGGAGGGAATCCAAAGTTCCTCCATCAATGAGAACAATTATGGCTCCAGAAGCTATAAATAGGGCTCCTAACTAAGGGATAAGCAAGACACTTTTCATTCTTGAGCTTGCATTAGCTGCGCCGCTCAAATCCCTATAACTAAAAACCACAAACTCCTGTGTGATCTCGCCGGAATCACAAATATATTAATCTAAATAAATAAATAGATTTTTAAAAAATTAAGTATTGTCGAAAAATAAAATTAGCACAACATATAATACTATTAAAAATAAATAATTATTAAAATATATACATGCGGTTTGGTTAAGTTTGAATCGACTTTGAAAAATCAATTCGAAATTCGATTCAAATCGAGTGGATTTTTTTTAATGAAATGACATCCAAACACATCCAATAATATTCATTTTTTGTTGTTGCGTTTTTTGTTTTTTTTTATCGTTTTGCGGTTTTTATTTGCATCGATTTAGATTCGAACACCCCTAGTGCGAGAGAATCTTTTTTATAGTGTTGTGTAGATGACCATTGTTGCTTTGTCTTTGATTAGTCTTTGATTTGCAAATAAGATGGATTTTTATAACACGATGCTCTGGATAAAAGGGATGCTTAAAGTTGCCCTATTTCGTACGATTGCTGATGTTAGGAAGGATTTGGGGAGACTCATGCATATATGGGGTCCTCTTCTAGTCCAACCATAGTTACCTTTCTTGTCTCGGTTCAAGTGGAAGTTTTTGATTCTCTAGATCAATTTGTGGTATAAAGTACTCTACATTCGTCTAACTTCGCACTCCTCATGAAATAAATCTTTCATGCCCTCCTTCGAAGCAGATTCTACTAACAAACATGTCTTTATGAACCACTTCTTTTGCTTGCTTGATATTGCTCTCAGAGGGACAAAACTGTCAACATAGCCCAAATGCTCGAAGAAGGATACCAATTTCCTATTTATATAAATGTCTGATTATGGCTGTAGCCTAATCGAATACATAATAAATCTAAAACAACCTCCTATCTACTCATTCTCTTGCTTTTTTAAATTTCACATTCACTTAAATATTCTCTTAATGCCAAGAGAGCAAATACTTAAATAGAGTTATCTTATGTAAACCACTATCTTATGTAAACCGCTTATCCGTAGTTGTAATCAAGAGAGGGCTATTCTCTTAACTATAATATTTTAATATAAAGGTTGCAAATTAAAATTGAGATAAAATTTTGGCGTAAGAAGGTCGTGAGTTAATCATACTGTAAAAAGCCTGTGATAATAAAAATCTCAAACAAGGTTGTCTCAAACAATTTAGAAATACTGTAGAAACTAACCCTTGTTAAAAAGATACACTTAGAATTCAAAAAGAGATATCTTTATAATGTTAAATAAAATTTAGGTTTAATTATAGTTTGCCCCTATTTAATTTATCCATGGAATTAATAGTTTACACCTAATTATTTAATTTACTAATTTATAATATTTAATTATAATAATTAAATATTAAAAAAATACTAATTTTTACCTCATGTCAAGAAATCATTTTTTCTTGTGTTTTCTTCACTTTTTTAGACTTAAAGACTTTTTAAAATCATTATCTATTAAAATAACAAAGGGTCTAGAAGGCTTATGTAATGGTATGCAGCTAAAAGTACCAATCTAAATAATGACTGGGTCAGGTACCAAGGTGATGTGAATCATATGGTGCAAAAGTAATTTTAACCAATCATTATTTTTTCTTAAACAATAAGATAAAATCCCAAAATCTTAGTAAAAAACTCAAAACAAGGATGAAACGACAAATAATGAAGATATATATAAAAACAATCAAAATATAAGTAAAGATAAAATATTTAATGTATTTGACTCTATGGCATATATGAGTGAGGATAAAATTTGAGTGTGTGGAATTATTTGGTCTAACTCCTCCTTATAAAAATTAACTTGTAATATAAGAGTGATACACTCTATAAACTCTTTTCATACTTTGTTTTTAATCAATGTAGGATGTTTCAAATATATCCTCTTAGTCCTAGTACAATTGGAGTCGGTTTTTGGATATATAAGTGGGTGGCTTGTGGCCCGATTGAGACAAAGAGGAGGTATTTGAGTGAGGGAGACGAGAAAACATGAGAAAATTGAGAGAAACTTAGGAGAAGAGGAATGATAAAACAAATTAAAGAGATTGCATGTCTAGTGATTATATTAAAATAAAGTTTAATATTCATCTCTGATTCTTTGAATGCGCATGAGTCGATATAAAATTTAAAGTAAGAATGTTTGATATGTGCACGCAACTTTATATACATACCATGAAAGCAAAGACTTGATCCCAGTTCAATTCCCTGACAGTAAACAAGAAGATACAGACCAAACCAAGGCATGAAAAAAGTTGCTGAAATTAACTATATTTATATTATATTACTGTGTAGCATATATGCTATATGTTGATTTATCACATATATAGTAGCAATTGATATGAAATGATATGAGAAGAGTGAAGGTCTAGCATGTAAGATAAGAGACAGTCAACAAGCCATAGATACCTGCCTGCGTATTAAACCAAACAAGGAACATCAGACAGACAGATTAAGTCTCATCCCATGTTATGGTATTTTAGCCAGGCAAGCCATCCTTGGCTACAAGACATGACTCTTCATCTACATACAAGACCTCTCTCTTCCTTCATAACTACCTAGCTCCATCTCCATATCTCATTCTTCTTCACCTGCTGTTAAACATAGAATGTCAAATTTCTCTATTTATAGCCTTCATCATATATGCTGGCATATTCCTCGTTATCATGAATTAAATGTCATACATTGGTTTCATTCACGATTTCTCCTTTTCTACGCATTGTATCATATCTGCAGCTAGAGAATTAAAGAGATCAACTAGCTAAGAATATGTTCTTATAAGAACTTAATCGGAGAGGGACCATGGATCCATTCTAAGTGTTGTTGTTCTAAGCCATTGGGGTGGCAGTTGACAATATGGGGAGAGTCAACTGCATGGTCCTGCAATAGAATATATATTCGGCTTGAAATTCACTCTTTCTTAAAGTACCCGTTTGTCAATCTTCTCTACTTCTTGATTGTTATGTTTTGTCATGTAACAGGATGTACATTTTCACGTTCCAAGTTACTACTTGCATGCTATCGGAAATTAAAGGGTTGCATCAGTATCTATCAACTATTCATCACATTTAGTTTGAGTCTTGTGACAAATTACCTCATCCGTCCCTTTGAAGGGCGGACTTAATAGAGGCAAACTTACTCATTTGTCTCCGTATGGGACATGAGTAGTTTTGAGAATTAGTGACAATAAAACTTGTTGAACAGACTAAAATTAAAGGGATGCATCAGTATCAACTATTCATCACCTTCATTAATATGCCACTTTAAAATTTTAGTCCGTTCCACAAATTAATGAAGGTGACGGCAGAGAACCTATAGGCATGGTACTTTTAAGTTAAAAATGCAAAATTTTATGTTAATGTTTGCATAATTGAAAATTAGAAGAAAAAAACGGAATGGAATGGAGGAGACACATTAAAGCGTGCGGAGTTAAAATCTCCATCCCCTTTACAAAAAAATGCAGACAAAATAAACTCAATTTACCACCAATATATATATATATATATATATATATATATATATATATATATATATATATAGGGCCGGCCCAATCAATGCACAGGCCCCGTTCTAATTATGAAAATGCGTCCAATTTAAAATATAAATATAATTATAATAATTAAAAAAGACACATAAAAATTATATTTATGTATTAATCAATAATATATTTAATTAAAACTATTTTGAATTTTGATCTATCTCAATTTTTGTATGTATTGAGTTTTTATTATAGCATTTTTTAATTTATTGAATTTTTATCATAACATTTTATTTATTTCAATTAATATTTATAAAAAAAAAATTGGACCTTTTAAAATTTTGGGGCCCCTAAAATTTGGGGCCGTGTGCTGTAGCACTTCCTGCACATGCACATGGCCGGCCCTGTATATATATCCCATGCTTTTCAGTTTTTTTTTATTATGAAAAAAAGCAAAAAGTATATTTTTAAGAGTATACTCTATAAATATACATTAGGGAGAGTTAACACTAAATTTTTTTTTTTCATTTTAACTTTTCTCTTTTACCATCTCCATGAGAGATTTATTGTGATTATAAAAATAAGAAACACTATTAGAAATATTTTGTTTTCCCGCGGTTTATGAGAAAAATTTGCAGGAAACAGGTTACTTGCAATTTTTTCTGCCGTTTATGGTTCCCAGCTAAAACCTTCGGGGCTAATTACTAATTATAAATCCACATGTTAATCATCAGGAAATAAAATTTGCAGAAGACAAAATACGCAGATAATTCCACAACTAATATATTTCAAAATTAAAACTAATTGAGACTAATTTATAACTTGAAACAAAAGGTAAAAAAACTTTGAATACACAACATTATAGACATATTCATAACTAATACTAATACTGAAAGTTGACTGTTACCAATATTCAAACCCAACAATATGGATAAGATTATATACATAAGTTACACAATAGATAATTTCAGTGAAAAATAATGAAAACAAATTTATAAGACATAAACATTACAGAATCATATATCATAATTCAAATTCAACTATGTTGTGGACCTTAGTAAAATTCAAAAAGTCAATTCAAAGATATTGCAATAAAAACTTAAGCTTAATAAATACCATAAAAAACTCCAAAAGACCAATGATTTCACCATCTACCCTATCAATTCTTGTCTCATGAAAATCTTCCATTGAACTCTTGCCGGGTGAGCTAGCATACCCATAGCTGAATTTTCCATTGTGACTACACATACAAATCATAACAAAGTGTGTCACAATAAAGTCCATTTTTCACAAATAATAAAAAAGAAACATGTGCATTAAGATGATAACAGTACACACCATATTTTGCATTAAGCTCTGGTTGTCATTTATTAAATCAAAAATTAAGATGTCTTCTAGGTACAATTACCAAAAAAGAAAATAAATGAGTCAGTATATAAAATTAAATTGAGTTTTGTGCTTAGTAATACAATTGAATGCAAATTTCTGACTCACCTCACCTAACATGAACATACAATTTTGGACAATAATGCCATATTGTAGTTCTTTGAATTTGAATCCTTCAAGTTCTTTAATTTTGAATCAACATATTGAAGATTGGTGGATGATTCGGAGGAAAACAATGTTTTTTTTTTTTTGTGTTCTAGAAAGTGAAAACTCAGAAGACGATGAATAGAATTAGGAGTTGGAAGTAAGAAATGAAGAAGAACCGTTATTTATAAAATAAAAATGAGAAACTTTTTCAGTTTTTTTATTGACAAGTGGAGTTTAATCGTGGGACACGTGTATCTCGCTTAGGGGTTGAACCAAGCAGTTGATTTTTATGGGCCACCTTCTCTTTGAAAATTGGAGCCATGATTAGATTTTCTAAACTTTGCACGTCTCAAAGTGACGATTGATAAAGTGGTCATAATGACCATAACGTTAGCACAATGTGGGTTGCAGCGTCGAGTGTATTAAAAAATGCCCTTATCTCCTATTGGTCGAAGGTGATATTTTTGGAGGATAATTTGTTAGCTAGGATTTTTCGACAGTCTCAAATATCAGCATATCAAGAAGAAGTCTGAGGAAAACACTTAATGAAATTTGGATGATTCTAGAAGGTGTTTTTCCACGGGCATGTTGGAAGTACTTTTCAACATGACGATATTCAAAAGAAAGCATCGAAGTTCCTGGATGCGCAATAGTGTTTGAGACTTGGTGAATTTTAGAGAAACATAAGGAACATTTCGACAGAGGCAGTTAAAATGTGTAGCGTGGCTAAATAACTACCTTTTGGCCTTATCTGCATTAGGAGGACACATGGAGATAAGATCGAAGGCGAAGTGTATGCATCGAAGACGTGTCAATTAGTAAAGAAAGGACCATTCTTAGCAGTTATTTAGATATTAGTATAAATATGAATCTTAGCGGTAGGATTCAGTGTGTTGAATTTATTACAAAAAACTCACTATACTCAAAGTACCCAAGCAAAGCGAGAAACGAGTTGTTCGAGTGCAATGTATGTATTCAAACACCATCTTCATTTCTTTTACTTTAAAGTTACTTTTCTACATTCAAGTTCATTTCCATTTAAATTTAACTTCATTTATGTTCAATTATTACAATTTCGACCATTGTCTAAATCTTTTATAAGAGACTAACAGTGGTTTACCAAACTTCACGATAAACCGAAAGTGACTTCGACTCTGTAGGTGACTCTGACTCTAAAGGCGAGTCTGAGTCTGAAGGTGATTCTGAGTCTGAAGGTGATCATGTGTCTGAAGGTAATATAGCGTCTAAAGGTGATCCAACCTCTAAAGGTGATCCAACCTCTGAAGGTGGTTCTGCCTCCGAAGGTAGAGCTTCTAAAGGAAGACCTAGCTCTGAAGGTGAACTTGTGCAGTTTCAGAGGCCATACAGAATTCGACAGATACCAAGGAGACTTGGAGACTTTGAGTTACTGCATGATACTGAGATTGACTCTAAAGGTGAAGTCTTACACTATGGGATGATGATGGATGCTAAACCAGTTAGCATTGATGAGACTCTTAAGAATAAGGTGTGGGTGAAGGCCATGAATGAAGAACTTGAGGCAAGTAAAAAAATAAGACATGGGAGTTGAATGTTTTGCCATAGAACAAGAAAGCTATCAGTGTGAGATGGGTTTTCAAGATAAAGTTGAAGTTAGATGGATTAATTTCCAAGCATAAAGCAATGTTAGTAACTAGAGAATTTCTACACAAAACTGGTTTATACTACTTTGAAGCGTTTTCACACGTAGCTAGACATGAAACAATAATATTGGTGATTGCTATAACTACAAATAGGAATTGGGTTCTGCTACATTTAGATGTCAAATCCGCGTTTCTGAATGGTCCATTGCAAGAATAAGTTTATGTGTTACAACCTTCTGATTTGTGATAAAGAATAAACAAGGGATGATGTGCAAGCTACATAAAGCCTTGTATGGACTTAAACAACCTAAGGAATAGAAATATGAAATTGATTCATTTTTCAAGCATCAGAGATTCAAAAAATGTGAAATGGAGTATGGTGTGTATATGCAGCATACCTCTAATAGCAATGTGACTTTTGTGTGCCTTTGTGTAGATGACATATTGCTAACAGGAAGTTGTATCAATGAGATAAACAAGTTCAAGAAGGTGTTGATGAATTTATTTGATATGACTGACCTTGGAAATATGGTGTACTTTATAGGGATGGAGGTTTCACACACTGATAAGGGAATCATTGTGCACCAACAGAAGTATGAGCTTGAGTTTCTGAAGAGATTTGAGCTGATGAATTGTAAGTCTGCAGTCATACATGCAGAGATAAACCATGACTTGGATTCTGATGTTGATGGTGAGGAAGTAGATGCTACAACTTTCCAACAGTTGGTTGGCTCTCTAAGATATTTGTGTAACACCAGACCTGACATATGTGATGCAGTCAGGATACTCAGGTATGTAAAGGAAACTCTGAGGCATGGAATTATATTTCTATCTGAATTATCAGATGATGCTGAACTGATATGTTATTGAGACTCATACTGGTGTGGTGACTGAGTGAATAGAAAGAGCACTATAGGGTATATGTTTATGTATCTAGGAGCTCCCATTTCATGGTGCTCTAAGAAGCAACCAGTGGTGCCACTGTCAATGTGTGAGACACAGTATATATCTGGTGCATATTATCTGCTTGTCAGGCTGTTTGGCTTATGAATTTGTTGCACGAACTGAAGTTCAAAGTGAGCAAACCAAGAGCCCAGTGCTACATGGAAGGAACAAAAACATTGACACAAAGTTCCATTTTCTGAGAAATTACGTTCAAAGTGGAGTGTTTGAAGTTTTTCGTTGTAACACTCAGAAGCAACTTGCAAATGTACTAACCAAAGTAATCAAAACTAAACACTTTATCATTTTGAGGGATGGAATTGGTGGTGTTGATTGTTAATCTTGAATATGAATTAAGGGATGATGTTAAGTGTAATTCAAATTGAAATAGTTTAATTTCAATTTCATTTAGTTTGCATTTGAGTTTGGGACTAAAGTATATAAATCCAAAGTTAATTATAATTGTAATAGATTGAACATTTGAAAAAATTTATTGAGATAAAAAAAATTACTTACATTTCTCTCTCTCTCATTCTTCCATTTTCGTCTTGTGCATCAATGAAATTTTTTGTTAACTCCAACATGAAAAAGGATTGAAGCTTTAAATAATTGCAAGGCACAATAGCAATAATAATAATAACATATGTCAAACACAGGGATCACATATGCGAATTGTATTTTAATTGGGGTGAAGGATAACATGGTGAAGTTGAATTATTTCTCCATCTTGGTGAACTATTAAAATAACCAATGATTTAATATTAAACAAATTGAATGGACAAGATTGATTATGGGTGACTTACTAACCAAGTAGTAAGTAAAAAAACAAATATTTAATTTATATCCAAAATATATATTTTTAACTAAACCCCAAATTTTATTTTAAGAAATTCCACTAAAAATTTAAAAAGCTATATACATTAAAGCATGTCTCGGGAAGAAGTGAGAGGCACATACACTTTGAAATTTTATTTTATTTTGATAGCAATCTTATAGAAATGTATATTATTATTATTATTATTATTATTATTATTATTATTATTATTATTATTATTATTATTATTATTATTATTATTATTATTATTATTATTATTATTATTATTATTATTATTATTATTATTATTCAATTTCCTTAAAAAATTCACAAATTATATATAGAACTCCGGCCAGTTTATTTTATATTATCCTATTAATTTGTACATAAATTTTAAGAAAATAAATAGATATATTGATTTTATTAATAAAGTAAATTAGATTTATTAAAATATGTTTATTAGAGTAATTATATGAACTGAAATAAATAAATAGTAATATTTTGTCAAGTTTTTTTTATATGTTTAAAATGACAAAAAAGAGAAGATATAAAATTATTAAGAAATACTTATAATTTGACAAAAAAAAGTATTATATTTCATTGATTTTTTAAATTATCATAAACATTTTGGAAGAAAAGAAACTAGTTTTAAAGTATTCGAAAATTTAGTCAAACAAAACAAAAATAAATATGATTAAATAATTCTTTTAATATTAATAAAAAGTGGAATTTACTTCTCCGCCATGTTCTTTATTCTACTGTGATTTTTCAGAGATGAAAATGTTGTTTAGTTTTTTAATTTTATGTTTTAAAATTTCATTTATTATTGTTTATGTAAAAGTATAAAGTAGTTAAAGGTATATATTGGTCTTTTATTTAAATTGATATAAACTTGTTTAACTTGTAATAGTAAGTCATTTTTAGTTCTCCATGATAGACCAATTCATTTTCTCACCATGTTAACCTTCACCTTTAATTGGACAAAACTGTAGTTATTCTAAGTGATCGCGTTAAAATTATAACAAAAGAAACTTCATTAAAAAATTGAAAATAATAAACAGTGTATCACTAGTTTTCGACTTTGTATTACAAATTTGACAACGACAATTGATTTTCTCTATTGAGTTATTACTGAATTCTCTATGTTGATATCCTAATTATTAAGTGATATAACTATTTTAATCATAGAATAACCCTTAACACTTAGGTGATATTTAAGATTATACTTAAGGTGTGTTTGGTTCGGGGTAGATGGAGGAGAGGGGAGGGGAGGGGAGGGGAGGGTATATTTATAATTAAATGTGTTTGGTTTAAATTTCATGAGGGAAGGGGAGGGGAGGGGAACAAAACCCCTCCAAAACACACTTTTTGCGTCCCCTAAATCGGGGGGATTTGGAGGGGAGGGGAGGGAATCTGAATATTAATATTTTAAAACTTATTATAATTACTATAATATCCTCAGTTTTATTTTAATATTTTAAAATTATTCATTTTCTTTTGTATTATTGTTTTCTTCTGTGTGATTTTTCTCGATTGCTTCTATCAACTTATTATAATTATTCTCCACTTTCAAATTATTTTAAAATTTTTGTCCTTAATATAAATCATAATCATTGTATTTTTTTGATTTTTTATAACTCTTTTATGTTTATTTATATATTTTTTTTCTAATTTTGTTATGTATCATATCATATTTTTTTTATATCAAACTTTAAATCTTTCATTTTAATTAATTAATTTATTTTATTAAAACATTTAAACCATTTATATTTAATAATAAATTATTTTATGTATTTGATGTGTTAAATAATTCATTACGATTTAAAAGTTGTTATTAACAAATTGATTAATTTATTTTTGCACATTTTATTCGAATTAAGTGAACTCAATTTTTTAATATTATGTAGTAAATTATAACTTTTTTGTCACTCAATATTAGAAATTTTACTAACAAAAAAGGATGTATAAATTTTTCACATTTGAATATCATACTGTATCATTTATATAAAATAATAAGGATAAAAATGTAAATTATTAATAAAACCCCTCCCCTCCCCTCCTGAACCAAACATATTTTTAATTAAAATCCCTCCCCTCCCCTCCCCTCGTTTGAACCAAACACCTATCTAATTAAAAAAATCTCCTCACCTCCCCTCCCCTTCCCTCCCCTCCATTAAAATCCCTCCCCTCCCCCTCATTTGAACCAAACAGACCCGACCATGATTGAACAAGAATTATGCGTTGGTTTTATGTTAAGAATTATAAGTTGATTGAACTGAACAAGAATTTTTTATCTCAAGCATTTATTAAGTCAACTTCCATTTTAAAATATGAATCACAAATAAATTTAAAGGCTGTCAACCTATAAAATGAAATAATCATATGAGAAAGAGAAAAGTTTAAATAAACTCATTCAATAAACATAACTCAAGTCACAGAAGAATTTTCATCTCTAACAGAAATTAACTATATTTATATTATCTAATAACTGTGTAGCATGTATGCTATATGTTAATTCATCACATATATAGTAGCAATTGATTGATATGATATGATGAGAAGAGTGAAGGTCTAGCATGTAAGACAAGAGACAGTCAACAAGCCATAGATACCTGCCTGCTTATTAAACCAAACAAGGAACATCAGACAGAATAAGTCTCATC
Source organism: Vicia villosa (assembly GCF_029867415.1). Taxonomy (NCBI): domain Eukaryota; kingdom Viridiplantae; phylum Streptophyta; class Magnoliopsida; order Fabales; family Fabaceae; genus Vicia; species Vicia villosa. Next base: position 36,644,857 of record NC_081182.1, on the reverse strand, counting down.
ACATGTTATGGTTTTTTAGCCAGGCAAGCCATCCTTGGCTACCAAACATGACTCTTCATCTACATACAAGACCTCTCTCTTCCTTCCTTCTTAACTACCTAGCTCCATCTCCATCTCATGTTAAATAGTGAATGCCAACTTCTCTTATTTATAGCATCCATCATATATGCTAACATATTCCTCGTTATCATGAATTGAATGTTATACATTGGCCTCATTCACGATGTCTCCTTTTGCTACATATTATATCATATCTGCTGCTAGAAAATTAAAGAGATTAATGAGCTAAGAATATGTTCTTATAAGAACTTAAACGGAGGGACCATGGATCCATTCTAAGCCATTGTGGTGGCAGTTGACAATATGGGGAGGGTCAACTGCATGGTCCTGCAGCAGAATCTATTCAGCTTGAAATTCACTCTTTTACAAAGTACTCGTTTGTCAGTCTTCTCTACTTGATTGATTGTTATGTTTTGTCATGTAACAGGATGTACATTTTCACATTCCAAGTTACTACTTTCATGCTATTGGAAAGGGATCCATCAGTATCAACTATTCACCGCATTTAGTTTGAGTCTTGTGGCAAATAAATATTTATACACTCCATAATATAATAAAATGCGTGTATAGAGTGAGTCTGGTAACAAAATATAATAAAATGTACATGTACTGGTCCATATTTAAACTATATGTACTTTTTTACTTATATTTTGTAAAATCATGTGTAGTGTGGATAAATTGTTTATACACAAATATTAATGGTTTTTCTTTTTCGTCCTAAAATATGTCACGTCTGTTTTAAATAAATTTTTTGTTCATTTCAAAGGAAATCACTCTAAAACTCACAAGAGGTGGATCATCCACTAATAAAGAACCCATAAAAAATTTATATGCTTAAATTAGTTAATTAGTTTCTCTTCCACCATTAACATTATAGGTTCAACAAGTTTTATTCTGACTAATTCTCAAAACTACCCATGTGTTATATGTAGGAGTGACAAACGAGTAAGTTTGTTCTGATTAAGTCCGCCTTACAAAAGTCTGTAAAAAAAGCGGGCTTAAAGTCTTCGTTCGCTCCAAAAAACGCGGGTAAAATGGGCTCATTTTACCACCACTAGATATATGTGTTGGTTAGGTGCTTTTCAATTTTTCCTTGTTTTTCTTATTATGACAAAGGAACAAGTATATTTTTAAAGAGTATACTCTCTATATCTATTAGGGGGAGTGAACACTCTAATATTTCTTTTTCATCTTAACTTTCCTACTTTTGCCATCTCCCTAAGAGATCCATTGTCATTATAAAGCTGAGAGAAAATAAAGATAGAAAAACAGGCATGGCCTGTCGGGCATGTCAGGTTTGCATGCATATTTATGTGGGTCAAGTTAACATTTTAAGCCCAAATGCTCTACTATGTCCGCTCCACACCATTTTTTTACTGAAAGATTCAAATGGGGCGGAATTGCTAGTTTTCCACCCCTAAAAGTTTAATGTAAGTTGGTTGTGAGATTATCCTAATGTAAAATCTCTGTGATTATGAAAATCTCAAGGGTCAATCCTTGATATTGGAATAAGCTTCGTAATTTTGGGCAAGAATAAAAAATTGATGTGCTATTCTCTGATCTCTGATCTCTTATCTATTTAGTTTTATGTCTTTTTGTAACTCTCTTTATCACATGTACATCTTAAAATCATTCTTTAAATTGTTTTTCCTTTTAAAGTTGCGAAAAAAAATTATATCAACATTCACCCCTCTTTTGTTTGAAGTTATTTGGGTAACACCAACTATAATTCATTATAAATGGAGAATCACTAAATTCTACAATACAATGAGTCATTAGAGACAACATATCCTCATAGATACCTTTTATGCTAATGAAGTTAGGATTCCAGTGAAATGGTACTATCATTTACCCAATCATATCCAAGAAAATATTGATTTTGTAGTTTCTTGTTTGTTTAATAAAAGATAACCATAAGTCATAATTTGGCATCTTACATATTTGAAGATTAAGAAACTGTTATCCAATCATCTTCAATTAGAATATATATTCATCAGAGACACTATGAGTTCTCACCGAATTAGATATGTCTACAACATCCTCTATTTCCATTTCCTCGTAAGAATCATAAACAAATAGGAGCGAGAACAATAACTTACCCGGAAATGGATAAGAACAGAGCAAAGAACTTAATTAAGGTAGCAAAACTCATGAATGGAGAAAATATTCAAAAATGAGCTCGATAGTGGATCTAGGGCAAACAAAGGCATAAATAAGAAGTTAAACAAGTTAGATATTCCAATGGTCAAAATTAAAAAGAAATCAAAAATTCAAAACGCTTGAAATGATCTCATTATGATTGTACATTTCACACACAATCAACAAACCCAGTAACCCTAATGAAATTGGAAGAATATGAGTCCTTGATTCTCATTTATAAGTTTTCAAAATAACATATAACTATTACCAAAGTCTGAATACGAAACTAATAATGCATAATAACTATAATAACATAAATCATTGTACATTAAGTATAAACACGTTATATTAATCCCCCTCCATCAAAGTGGGAGGTTGATTGATGCTGAAGCTGTCTCTTAAGTCCTGAATAGAGGAAGACCTTTGGTCAAAATATCAACAATTCGTTATCGTGGGGACATGAAGAACAGAGACATGACCGTGAGTTACTTTGTTCGAACAAAATGAATATTTATTTCGATGTGTTTCGTTCTCTGATGTTGAACATGCTTGCTGGAGAGATATATCACACTTATGTTGCCATAGTAGACCAAAATGGCCTTGTAAATCAGACAATGTAATTCAAAAAGAAGGTTGCGTAACTAGCATTATTCAAAAACCACATAGGATGACCAAGAGAGCATGTTATTATTAGGAAACACATAAATAACTAAAGGTAGAACGTCTGGTTTCAGAGCACTCTCCCCAAGCGACACATGTATAAGAGATTAAGAAGATAATAAATGAGGGATAAAGATGCAAACGATAATCTCATGTGCCCTGGATGTATTACAAAATATGCTAGAGAGCATGCGTGTGGACTTCCATGGTGTTATACATGAGGAGACAGATCTTTTGTACTGCATAAAAAAATATTTGGTTGAGTGAAATGAGATAATGACGAGCACCTGCTAGACGCTAATAACACGAAAACACTTTGGTCATGGGTTTTCGATCTCTGTTTTTGCGCTTAGTTTTGCTTCTTTGGTCACTTCACTTGAGCTATAGATTAATTTATCCGAGTTCCCTGCGGGGCTACCTCGCTCCATGAACTCACTCCACTCCCCCTTACTGGAATAGAAGACTCGGTAATCAGTCTCAAAAAAAGAGGGAAAAGGTAGCTCCTGAGTAAGAAGATAAAGAATAGTTCCTTTATTTCAATTTAACAAGATTTTGATAGCTAGATGCATCCTTATAGATCGAATAACATTAACATTAGGTGGCCATGGTACTAAATATCATTTCTAATTTTTAATAAAAGTGTTATATTCATCTTCTCTAGCCATTTTTCAACTTGGGTCTTTAAGTGCATACATAGGTTTAAAGAGGATTTGGTAGTATGAATGCGTAAGTCATGATATTTTTGGTTTAGTTTAAAAATACCATGTTGACTTCTAGTTATCAGTTTGATGTCCGTGGGTTGAAAAATGGGAGGAAGAGATTGTTGGTTGGTTTGTTGAAGGTGTGATAGTGTATTGGAGATGGGGAAAGATGGGTGGAATCTAAGGTTGACTAGGGTGCGGTGTAGAAGACGGTGGGGTGGGTGGACGAGGTGATGTGCTTAGGCTTGGGAAATTAGTGGTTGGACAGAGGTTGGTGGAAGTGGAGTAGATGAGCCGATTGAATTGGACTTGGGTCAGGTTGATTTTGAGATAAGAGGTGGTCTATGATGTACGGGGACAAGTCATTGTTTATAAAGGTGTATGTAGCGGGTTCGAGGGGTGTGCATCTTTGCATAAAGAAAGCAAGGTTTGTCAAATTTAACATGGCGACAAATGATAATTTTATTTGAAGATAAATCAAGACATTTATAGCCTCAGAGTTTCACATATCATTCGAAAATTATTGACATATTCACAACCATTATCACATTGAATGATTTTGATTTCTCATTGAAATTGTGTGTTTAAGTAAGCTCAGAGTTTTTGAAAACATGAACATACTTGAGATTTATGTGAGATGGAAAATGTCCACAATTTTTTTTGAATAATTATTCAAAAATAAAACATAGTATTTATGACCTAACGAGCTTAAAATGAAAGATGTCATTACATATATAAAAAATCAAATGGAAAAAGACTATAATTATGAGAAATCAAGTAAGACAATTTAACATGTTTACCAATAGGACAAGAATGACAAAAACGAGAATGTAGCTTCCTAGGACTATTACATTCAATCAATTTGTCTAATATAATTTAAAACTTGTTCTTCTGGATAACCTAAACAATCATGTCAAAGAGAAGATGATAAAACTACAAAGGATGATGTAGGCTCAACTTTATTTATAGAGGTGGTGTTGGTGGTGATGGAGTAGAGTTTGCTTCAACTCTGACATCTCATTAGAATCAGCTCTGTCTGAAAATTCTTTACAGAAAAACTTAACGAGTCAAATTTAATTGAAATTTTATTATCCATAGTAAACTTTTTTTAGAATAATATATTTAAAAAATAAATAAAAACATAGAAATTAAACATACAAAATCTAACATAGATGTTCTAAAAAAAAATATGACAACTAAATTATGTTAATAAATGCGATCTATAACAATGAGTATGAATCAATGACAGAATAAAAATAAAGATTGATTCTAAATTAACACAAAAATCAGATAGTTAATCCACAAGATTTGCAATAGCTTAAAAACGACAGTTTTTGGTGCTTTGCTTTGAAAATGGAGCTGAGACTATGTGCTTGATTCAAACTCAGAGAGAAGAAAGGAAAATAAAGAGGACATGCTCACATGCAAAAAAGAAACAAAAGAGGCGTGAATCAATGTCATGTGGCACAAGATGCAGACCAAACCAAACCAAGGAAACAAAAAATTCCTTAAAAGAGTGAAAGTCTAGCATGTAAGATAAGAGACAGTCAACAAACCATGGATACCAGCCTGCTAACAAACCAAACAAGGGACATCAGACAGATATATTAAGTCTCATCCATGTAATGAGTTTTTAGCTAGGCAAGTCATCCTTGGCTAATAGACATGACTCTTCATCTACATACAAAGACCTCTCTCTTCCTTCTTAACTACCTAACTCCCATCTCAACCTTCTTCATCTCATGTTAAATATTGAATGCCAACTTCTCTTATTTATTTATAGTATCCATCATATATCATGTAACAACTCATAAAAATAACAAATATTAGTATATGCTGACATATTCCTCCTTATCACAATTAAAGTTTATACATTGGCCACGTTCGTGATTTATCCCCTGTCATTAGGGCGAGTTTTGGTTTTCTCCTCTATTAATTATTTTTTTTGGATTACCCCTTGAAATATGAAAAGTTCTATGATTTACCCCCCTAGGACCCCCCTGTAAACTTGTTTTTTTGATTTACCCCCTGAATTTTTCACTGTTTTTTACACGCTTAGGGGGTACCATAAAAATACAGGGGGATAATCCAAAAAAAATAATTAATAGGAGGAAAACCAAAACTCGCCCTAATGGCAGGGGGTAAATGTCAATTATCCCTACGTTATATCATATCTGCTGCTAAAAAATTAAAGAAATCAATGAATGAGCTAAGAATATGTTCTTGTTATAAGAATTTAATTGAAGGGACCATGGATCCATTAATTTACATGCTAATTAAGTGTTTCTCTTTTAGGCCACTGTGGTGGCAGTTGACAATATGGCGAGAGTCAACTGCATGGTCCTGAAAAAGAGTTCATTTTGGTATTTGGCTTGAAGATCACTCTTTTTCAAAGTACCCGTTAAATTGTCAATCTTGTATTCTCGATTGTTATGTTTTGTCATATGTAATATATATATTTTCACTTTCTAAGTTTCTTTCATACAATTGGAAAGGGATCTATGGATATCAATAGTTCATGACATTTAAATTAATATAAGTTACAAAGTATTGCTATTTAAACCCATTTATAAGAAAAACAACTCACATAGTAATTAAGTATAATAACTTAAAGTATGATTTTTTTTTATTGGAATAAGTTTCAAGTAAAGATGTAAAAGTATTTTGTTAAATGGATTTACATTAATTAATCCCTTTAAAATACACAAAGGATTATATAGAATAAATATTAATATTTTTGTTTTAATTTTGATAAAAAAAAGTTTTTTTACTTATAAATTAAGATGGAGAATAATTGGTAAAAATCAAGTCGGACCGGTCGATTCAACTGGTTAAATTGAAAAGCAAACCTTATATGATTCAACGAACCTTAAAAACCAAAAAAATATTAGAATTGATAAATAGATAGAAAACTCATACATAAATCAGGAAAAATCGAAAAAAATCGACGATTTAGTACGATTCCCCGTATTAAATCCTATTCTTTCTTAAGATATTAGAATTGATAAATAGATAGAAAAATTGTTCATAAATCAGGAAAAATAAATAAAAAAAATCAATGATTTAGACGATTTCACATGTTAAATGCTATTCTTTCTTATTTTTAATAAAAATAAAATAAAATAGAAAAAGAAAGAGTAATTTTCGGTAAATCAAGTTGAATGATTGTATTTTTTCTTATTATGTTTGCATTTATTGAATTCATTTTCCTATATTAACGGTAGAAAAATCAAAATTAAAATCATCCATCCTTAGATGTGAGAAATTATATGACAACTCTTTTCATAATTTTGATTTATTATGACCTTTTACAAACACTGAATTACGTCCTTGCAACTTTTCTAATACTATGAGTCTCCTATCACAAGGCTGCCAGGTTAATCAAAGCAACCTCCCTAGTATTATGAGTCTCCAATCGTTAAGACAGAGGTCTTATAGCACGTAAATAAGAAGTTAATTTTGCAAAACACAAAATTACGCCTCACAATATCTTAGGTACTGGGAGTCTTCAACCACAATGACACTCGCTTCATTAAAGCAACCTCTCAAGTAATGGGAGTCTTGAACTACAAGGACACTGACTTCGTCAAAGCAACCTCTCAAGTAATGGGAGTCTCTAATCGCTAAGACAAAGGTTTCATTAGCACGTAAAACTATACTAATGAAAGATCAACAACAAAAACAAAAGAAGAACTACAAAGATGTTCAAAAACACCTTTCACAATTTCAACCATGACACAAGATTCATTAGATTACATCTCGGTTTTGATTTATTCCTTCATCTTCTTCCGACCCTTTTCAACTTCCTTAGCTACAACTTTAATGCGATCCATGATAGAGTCTTATTTAAATTGATTATCTGCCATGATTTTCTCAAACAACTCATCAAAATAAGCTCTAGCATCTGCAGACAATCCACCAACATCAGATGAACCCGTCTCATCAATAGAATTCTTCTCCCACTCCACAATCTGATCATCATAAACTTTATTGCCTGATTTCTCCAGATAATAATAGACATTGTGCTTATCACGACAATATCTCATCATAGAAACTCCATATTCCTCCAGAAACTTTGGAGCTTCCAACAGATCATCTTCCTCAAATACAATGCCATTTAGCTCCAAAATCATTAGAACAAAAGATGTGAAAAACAAGGACCTGCTTAGATTCTCCTTGCAATGTAGCATTCTTTCAATGATGAATTTTACCCAATTAAATGTTTTACCGAAAAGAAGAGCTCACATTAAATAAAGTTCAAAATCATCATCCCTAGCTAAATTCTTTGGTTTCCTGCAATATCCTCATGTCAAACTTAACTTGACAAATATGGAAATTTGTCATGCTTGGTTGGTCAAATACAGACTTGGAAATGGATTAAACAAATGAAATACATCCTCTCAGACTTCAAACCAAAATGTGTAGTAAAATCAAGATAACTAAACTTAAATACACGGTATTTAAACTTACATTCAAGTCCTGCAGTAGTCTGATCAAGGTTGTAGTAGAATGCCTTGACATGACAAGGGTTAAAATTTTTGTTAAAACCAATAAACTTCGGTAAATTATGGTTGGCAAAAGGTTTAAGGAATTTCATCCTTAAATCAATTTCAGCAATTTGGTCAACATAATACTCAATTCAATTGGTTTGTTAAAAAAACTTCTCAGAGTACAAATTCAAAAATTTCTCAAGCAAAAAATGATTTACTTTATGGCAAATAGTAAAGATAGCTTGGTTTTTAGTGGATTGCTTACTTGCATTTTTGGAGATTCTTTTGTCAGATAAGTATTTTCTTACTTGCATCTCATTACTACAAAAAATGAATATAATAATGGTCGTGAAAGACCTATAATAACGGTTGGACAACTATTATTATGTAGGGTATGGTTATAAGTGGATTATTTACAATCACAGTCTATTGTCTGTGGTAGTAAACTGGATAGCACACTACATATAATCACAATTATATTAAACAACTGTTTTATATGTCTTTTAATAAATTAAAAAAATACAGCTGTAGAACAACAACAACAGCAAAAACAACAAGAACAACAACAATAAAAACGACAAGAACATCAACAAGAATAACAACAAGAACAATCACAACAACAACAATAACAACAACAACAACAAGAATAAGAACAACAACAAGAACAACAATAATATAACAACAAGAACAACAGGAATAACAATAACAACAATATAAAAAAAGAACAACAACAACTAACATTGCTAACTCGAAACCATATTTTTCTTGTCTCATTCAAGTTGGAGAAGAGATGATGGAGTTCTGAAATTTTTTAATGAAAGAAATGATGTTTTCGAGTTCTTTATGAAAGAAATGATGTTTTTGAGTTTGATTTAGTGGAGAAATAGAGTGTCATAAATGAAAGATGACATTTGGAGGTAGAAGATGAAGTTTGTTTAAGTTTTAGGTTTCACGCAGATCATTAATAATAGTGTCTCGAGCGTTGATAATCTCTAAATTGACGGCCTAAATTTGTTTAAGTACAATGAAGAAACTCAATAAGCGTGCTACATTCAACAACAATTGTATTAAATAACCGCGGTTATGTGTCTTTTAATAAAATATAAAAAATACAGCAGTAGAACAAAAACAACAACAAGATTCAAACTCATGACAATGCGCGACATACAACAATGGTTGTATTAAACAATCATTGTTGTATGAATTTTAATAATATAAAAATGCAGCAGTAGAACAACACCACCACCACCACCACCACCACCAACAACAACAAGATTCAAACTCATGACCATACGCCATTTTTTACCACGGTTGGAACTTCAAACCATGGTGAAAAGTGGCTTAAAAATAAATAAAAACAAATCTGTAGGTGCTTGATCGGAAAAATAGCAAGTGTACTATTTTCTACCGATGTAGTTATTAAAGTGGAAGTTATCCAAGTATCGATCACAAGGACTGCTGTGGCACTATAAGTTTTGACAGTAATTCAATTGAACAAAAAGCACAGGGGGTTGATTTGATTGGTTTGTTAAAGATCAAACTAAGTTGAAATAAGCAATATTTAAAAACGAGATTTTGTAATCAATCAAGAGAAAACATGCTAGGGTAGATGTATGAATCGCCTTGTAATTTGTATGACCGCTATTTCATGAAAGATTCGTTTGTGTGAGTAAGTAACAATTCTTAAGAGTTATTTTCCCTAATTCCTTAGCGGAAAATCATATGGTACATAAATTATGTTTTAATTCCTTAACAACCTAACTTTATACCAAGAACCATGTTCATGTAATCAAGAATGGATGATCACAATAGTTAAACCCTTATTCCTAAGTGATTCACTATTAGTGTTATAATTCAAAAAGCATTAACGTGGTTTGTCCGACCTAACGTTAATCGTAAATCAAGAATCTATTTTCCAATAGAAAAAAGCATTAGGCACTTTGAATATAAACTTAACTCAATAAAACTTCAAAATCATAAAATAACGGTAATTCGATTCATTACATACTAGCAATTCAGGGACATCCCCCTAACATAAAGATGTTTAGCTACTCATAATAATGAAGATAATTGCAAAAGTAAGTGAAGACATTACAAGAGATGAGAATTGCTTCAATCTCCAATCGCTTCCGCTCTTGAAGATATATCCTTCCCGAAACCCTTGATCCTCTTTTCTTACGTTCAATTCTTCCAATCTGATCCAAGATGCCTCATTCCCTCCTCCTGTTAGGTTTTAGTAGTGTTGACAGTCATTCCTCGTATCCGAAAGGTCCAAATTACCCTTAATGAGTTCAAGGCTTTCAAAATCTCAAAAGTTGGAGATCTGCCCGCGCCTGCCAACACGGGCCGTGTGCAGGAACACGGGTGCCCGTGTTGGTCAACTGCTCCTTTGTCAAAAATTCACTTTCTGCTCATCTTTTCACACGGACCGTGTGCAGGAACACGGGTGCCCGTGTGAAACCTCTGTTTTTCTATCCAAAAACCAACTTTCCAGCCATCTTTTGACACGGCCGTGTGCACACACACGGGTGCCCGTGTTGACCTCAGTTTCGGCTCTTTTGGCTTCTTTTCTCGCTTGTGCGTGCCATAACTTCGACCTCTCCCGTGCATTAACCTGACCACACACAAACTAACAACCAACGCATAAAACGGCACTTGAATAATACTCAAAACACACTAATCATGCAACAACATCACACAATCAACAAACAAGAAACTTACTAACAAAACCTATAACAATGCCACATAGTATTACCAAGATTATGACTTTTAGTCGGAAAAAGTGCGGAAACTTACTAGAAATGGTGACCGATCACAACCCCACACTTATCTCATTGCTTGTCCTCAAGTGATGTATCGAGTCAAAACAAAGGTCACCGACGAAACTCTTTTCTCCACAACACAACCAGGTTTTTCGCAAGATTCCTACACTTAGCAATCGAGTGTAAGGTTTCCTTCTTCAGGCTATCAATGGCATTCCCACTTTAGAACACGCTTTTCACCTGCAAGCTTTTCACACTCTCACAAAATCTCTCCGGGTTAAAGTGTCTACACTCATAGTATCAAGGCATGCATATTACTTTCAACTTTGAATAAATTCTCAAATCACTACACACAGAGATTACACACACTTTATGAGGTCTTAGGGATGTAACGTGGTTTTGGTTTGGTGGGTAAACAAAGAACGGGGTACAAATGGTTTAGGTGCTCGGCATTACATAGGATTCACTTCTCTACTCATTTTGATCTGAATCATAAGAATGGGATTTGAACCTTTTTCAGATTAAAAGTGAACCGGGGCAAATATCTTATTCTGCTTTGAAATTTAAACCTCTTTTTGTTGGTTTTCACAAGAGCATATTCATCTTTTTCTCTCTTTTCTTTTTTTTTTTGAGATATTCTTTTTTTTTTTCTTGCCCCCCCTTTTCAATGGTTCACAACCCCACACTTAGATCCTTTTAGTGTCTTACAAGTGATTAATTATGAATGCCGAGCGATGACATGGACAATGAGATAACGGGTGATAAACAGACTAACACAATGAACAAAACAACTATTATGGCTCAAATGGGGTTAACGATGGATAACATGCATACGGGATGGTTAGAAAGGCTCGGGGTTACGAAAAAAACTTGCCTCAGTGTGTGCTTTCATAGTGTGCTTGTGTTATGAGAACATACGCAAAATCAAAGTGAATAGTGCCATACCTGACTGAGCTCTCATAAGGATGTTATAAATTTGGCTCTGACATCTCACCGGGTAGGTTAAGCTTGCATGCTTCACAGTGCTCTAAGTGTTCTGCAATTTCCTTTCCTCCAAAGTTCACCATACTCTTTCTTGGTTCAGTGTTTTCCTCATTGCGTCCAACCTTCTTTTCTTTGATTGTGTCAACTTCCGTGGTGCCTGTAGAGATCAAGTGTGAGATGTGTTGTTCAACCACTATCTAGTCATTCGCCCCCCTCCGACTTGTATTCCAACCTGGTAACACAATGGCAGCACTGCACCATACAAACTTGAAAGAAACATACTTTAACATAAAAGTAACACAAACGAACACAATCAAATCAACCAAACTAAATTCAAAAAACGGAAAGCAACACAATAAAAACAAAAGAACCTCCCCCACACCTGAACGAAACATTGACCTCAATGTTTCAATTCGAGATAGCGAGGGTGAACTCACAGAGGGTACTGCGCCTCCAGCTTCCGCTTCCTAGCTTTCACCAGAGAGACCCACTTTTCTTTATTTTCTGAAAAACAAAACAAAAAGTAAACCGCATTATTAAAACCGTGGGTTGCCTCCCACGAAGCGCTTCGTTTAATGTCGCATGGCTCGACGGTCCATCACCCTTAATTAAGGAGGGTACTTCCTCCTCCAAACCTGGTTGCTTGTCACTTTTCCAAACCTGATTGTTTTTCTCGTCAAGCGACTATCCACTTTCATCTTCTCACTTTGATTGTCCTCTTTTTTCTTCTTTTTGACTTCTTGAATGAACGCAGAACTTATGATAGGTGTATGAGCTGAGGCCACCTTAGAGATGATACTTGAAACTTTTTCGGAATGGTGTGGACTTTTGCTGGCTCCCTCACTTCTGATCATACCAACTTTAGATTGATTATTCCTACCAGCAGCTTCTTCTTTGACTTCTAACACCTTCAGTGTTACCTCCTCATCAAATGATTTAACCACTAGTTCCCCTTTTTCAATATCCAAATTGCAGCGACTAGTAAGCAGAAAGGGTCGCCCAAGAAGGATTGGAGTCTCATCATCCTCAGGAATGTCCATGATGTGGAAATCAACTGGGTAAACAAACTTGTCAATCTCTACCATTACATCTTCGGCTATCCCAAATGAATTCTTAATAGTGCGATCAGCAAATTGCAACTTTGTTTCACTCTCGCTTATTTTTCCAATCTCCAGCTTTTTGAAGATGGACAATGGCATTAGACTCACACTAGAACCAGAATCAATTAGCACCTTTTTGAACACTCTGTCATTTATGGTGCACGGTATTGCCACCACTCCACGGTCTTTCTTCTTAATGGGGATCTTCCTTGCTGGCGATACTCTCCCACACTTTTCAGTCACAATTTCTGTTTCATCTCTCACTTGTCTTTTCTTAGAAATTACCTCTTTCATAAATTTCTTGTACAAAGGCATATTCTCAAGTGCTTCAAAGAAAGGTAAGTTAATCTCTAACTTCTTGAACATTGCAGCAAACTTCTCAAAATCCTTCTCTTTCGAATCCTTCTTGGACACTCTAGAGGGGAATGGTAATTTGACCACCGGTTTAGTTTCTTTCTTATTTTTCTCTTCCAGTGGCTTAACCGGTGAGATCACTACTTCAGGATCTTTCGGATTTTCTCTAACTTCTAGATCTACCTCTATGACTAAGTTGTCATCTATTTCTTCTTCTTCTTCGGGCTCTGGCGCTTTCTGACTTCTTGTCGTAACAGCATTAATTTTTTCTTGGTTTTTTGGATTTGCCACAGTTGAGCTTGGAAGAGTACCTTGTGCTTGTGGAGTGAGATGTTGTGCTATCTGACTCATTTGAATTTCCAGATTCTTGATTGAAGCGGTGGTGTTCCTCAGATTGCTCCTAGTTTCTTCTTGGAATTGAGAGTTTTGAGCTGCCATTTTTTCAATAGCGATCTCCCAATCTTCTTTCTTCGGTACCTGTTGTTGAAATTGTTGTTGACCTTGAGTTTGGAACTGTTGTGGATGGTGCTGGAATGGTTGTTGTTGCGGACGATATTGTTGTCCCTGTGGTTGGTATTGTTGAGTTTGAGGCTGATATGGTTGTTGTCCTTGAACCGGCTTCTGGACGTTTCCTTGCTGGTCTTTCCATGAGAAGTTCGGATGATTTTTCCACCCCGGATTATATGTGTTGGCATAAGGATTGTTTTGCCTCAACATATGAATCTGCTCAACCTGTTCTTGAGTTGCTACACAATGCATAGCAAAGTGCGGTCCACCACATATTTCACAAATAACCGCTTTAACTGGTTCCACCTGTGCTACGGTTTGAGTTCCAATATTCATCTTTTTTAACCTTCTCTCTACCTCTGCAGCAATCTGATCCTCCATCTTAACAACCTGCTCTGGCAATTTCAAATCAATTTTGCCCTCCGGTTGGTTCATGGTTCGATCATACAACTCAAGATGCTCATTAGCAGCAATTGCCTCTATGATCCTTTTCATAACTGTGGCTGTAGCAAAATTTGTTGAACCACCAGCAGCGGTATCAATAAGCTGCTTTGTCTTTAGTCGCAACCCATTCACGAAATTCTGCATTTGCTCGGTAGCGTCCATGTTATGAGTAGGACATGCAGTCAAACACCTTTTGAACCTCTTGTATGCATCCCCTAATGATTCCCCCTCTTTTTGTTTGAAATTGACAATATCGTATCTTTTTCGGATAAACACCGACGCAGGAAAATATTCATTGAGGAATGCCGTTTCCATCTCTTGCCATGTCGTGATACTTGCAGCCGGAAGTGAGTAAAACCACTCCTCTGCGTCATCAGTAAGTGTAAACGGGAACATAACAAGTCTCTTAGCCTCCTCTGAATGACCTTCGATCTTCAACGAAGTTGTCGTAGTGAGAAATCTCTGAAGATGCTTATTTGCATCCTCGTTAATTCTTCCGGAGAACGGCTTGCTCTCTAACTGGCGAATGGTGGACGGATGCAATTGAAAATGTGCCACATTCACAGGTTGATTAACAATAGTCATCCGGTTGGGGTGAGCATTTGCCCCTCCATAGTCTCCTAACAATCTTTCTGCAGGAGGTTGATTTCCAGCCATGTTAACTGGTTCCTGAACTACCTCCCTGTCAAAGTCAGAGTCGCTGTGCTCCGAGTGCACAGACACTTCGTCGTCGCTTTCCTGATGTGGAACACTAAGACTTGCACTTGGTGCTGCCAGTCTTTCAAGTCTTGCCTTGCGGCGTCTCTCGTGCAGAGCTCTTTCTGGTTCTGTGTCAAAGGAAAATTTAGCTGAGGTCTGACCTCGCATAAACAGTTAGACAACAGTTAGAACAGATACAAGACTGCAACGAAATTTAAATTAACAGATAAAAATAAAATTTTGGTCGCAGAGCAACAAAATTTCAATTGACTTAAAGTTCGGCTTATAGTTTGGCAGTCCCCGGCAACGGCGCCAAAAACTTGATCGGAAAAATAGCAAGTGTACTATTTTCTACCGATGTAGTTATTAAAGTGGAAGTTATCCAAGTATCGATCACAAGGACTGCTGTGGCACTATAAGTTTTGACAGTAATTCAATTGAACAAAAAGCACAGGGGGTTGATTTGATTGGTTTGTTAAAGATCAAACTAAGTTGAAATAAGCAATATTTAAAAACGAGATTTTGTAATCAATCAAGAGAAAACATGCTAGGGTAGATGTATGAATCGCCTTGTAATTTGTATGACCGCTATTTCATGAAAGATTCGTTTGTGTGAGTAAGTAACAATTCTTAAGAGTTATTTTCCCTAATTCCTTAGCGGAAAATCATATGGTACATAAATTATGTTTTAATTCCTTAACAACCTAACTTTATACCAAGAACCATGTTCATGTAATCAAGAATGGATGATCACAATAGTTAAACCCTTATTCCTAAGTGATTCACTATTAGTGTTATAATTCAAAAAGCATTAACGTGGTTTGTCCGACCTAACGTTAATCGTAAATCAAGAATCTATTTTCCAATAGAAAAAAGCATTAGGCACTTTGAATATAAACTTAACTCAATAAAACTTCAAAATCATAAAATAACGGTAATTCGATTCATTACATACTAGCAATTCAGGGACATCCCCCTAACATAAAGATGTTTAGCTACTCATAATAATGAAGATAATTGCAAAAGTAAGTGAAGACATTACAAGAGATGAGAATTGCTTCAATCTCCAATCGCTTCCGCTCTTGAAGATATATCCTTCCCGAAACCCTTGATCCTCTTTTCTTACGTTCAATTCTTCCAATCTGATCCAAGATGCCTCATTCCCTCCTCCTGTTAGGTTTTAGTAGTGTTGACAGTCATTCCTCGTATCCGAAAGGTCCAAATTACCCTTAATGAGTTCAAGGCTTTCAAAATCTCAAAAGTTGGAGATCTGCCCGCGCCTGCCAACACGGGCCGTGTGCAGGAACACGGGTGCCCGTGTTGGTCAACTGCTCCTTTGTCAAAAATTCACTTTCTGCTCATCTTTTCACACGGACCGTGTGCAGGAACACGGGTGCCCGTGTGAAACCTCTGTTTTTCTATCCAAAAACCAACTTTCCAGCCATCTTTTGACACGGCCGTGTGCACACACACGGGTGCCCGTGTTGACCTCAGTTTCGGCTCTTTTGGCTTCTTTTCTCGCTTGTGCGTGCCATAACTTCGACCTCTCCCGTGCATTAACCTGACCACACACAAACTAACAACCAACGCATAAAACGGCACTTGAATAATACTCAAAACACACTAATCATGCAACAACATCACACAATCAACAAACAAGAAACTTACTAACAAAACCTATAACAATGCCACATAGTATTACCAAGATTATGACTTTTAGTCGGAAAAAGTGCGGAAACTTACTAGAAATGGTGACCGATCAGTGCTAGGATTCGAACGCATGACCAAAAGCCACTTTTCACCATGATTGGAAGTTTTAACCATGGTGAAAAGTAGGCTTAAAATGAAAATAAAAGAAAAGCGCCTAATTGAATAAATTCTACCATGGTGGATCCTTTGACCGTGGTGAAGTAAAATTCAGTGGCGTTACAAAAGGCACTTGTTTTTAGTAGTGTCTTTCTTATGGCTTTCCTTAGAATAGGAGGAAGTGGTTTACTTGATGATGAAACAATCCTCTTTCCTTTTTGCATCTCAAATAATTTCTTTTGAGGTAATCTTAAGGACATTGTGATGAGGTTTGAAGATAAAATGGGTTTGATGGTGATGATTGAGTGATGCAGATGATATGAGATGAATGTTTATGATGATTGATGATGAATGAGTGTTATGAATATTTTTGAAGAAAAAAGTTTTTAATGAGATGATCGGTTTTCAAATGAAATCTAAAATGAGAAGAGAAATGAATAACTGAAGAAATTAAAAAATAACGTGACTTGTGGGTTTGTAATTCGAATCAACTAGTAATTCTGATTCGAATCACGAGTTTTTTATTTTAGTGAAAAATCACTTTGATTCGAATCAAGTAAAAATCCTGACTAGAATCGAATTAAACTGACCCAAAACTAATTTTATTGAGATGCAAAAATTTGAATGATGATTTCAATGAGAACCAACTTTGATGTAAATGCTAAAATAATTAAATGGTGATGCATGAATGAATGAAGGATGCACATATAGACACAGTGAACGGATGAAATAAAATTAAATCAATGCATGAAATGATTGAATGATTAAGATATGAGATGCACACACATAACACATACACATACACATTTCAAATAGACAACACATCTAGGAACTCAAATAGTTATAACATGTATACTCAAAAAGAAATAAAGGACGGTTGGAACGATCATTCCAATTTAGGCGATATAGCTTAACTTGCTGCTCACCAAAACAATTAGTAATCAACAACAAGAATATCATAATCTAATGTTAAGAGTCTCGCATCAGACAATATATGGCCTGAACATATGTTTATAAGTGTGGGCAATCCTCACCCTACTGGCCGGTTTAATAGGATTCTGTTAGACTCAACTACATTTCTCAACATGGTATTAGAGCATGGTTTAAGATCCGGTGGACCACCTACTATTAGGTTTCCGCTATCAGGTCACTCACCATTTAATTCCACGCTCCAATTGTTTAGTCCTGGGCGTGAGGAGGTGTGTTAAGAGTCCCATATCGGACAATATATGGCCTGAACATGTGTTTATAAGTGTGGGTGATCCTCATCCTACTGGCCGGTTTTGTAGGATTATGTTAGGCCTAACCGCATTTCTCAACAGCTAAAATACAAGCAATCATACACTAATTAGATACAACTCATCTTGCAAGTCTGAAGAATACTATCAGAGTCTCCTTCATAAGGTTTCAGATAAACTTGTAGGAAAATTGTTCCAATTATCCTTGATTCACACACCTTGTCAATCCTGAATAATTGATTCAACTCTTTGATAGTTTTTAGCACTTCAAGGAACTTCTTTCTACCCTTGAATCTTTTGTAATTGATGAAACTTCGGAGAACATGCCAAATGTCACGAACTTCCTTCATCTTCTTTTTACGATAACCTTGGAAGAATATGTCACTGGAAGATGCTTTTTGCTTCGTTCTTTTATCTCTCAAAAACTTCAGGAACTTTGTCATATGAATGTATGTCCATCTTTGAGTAGGATAAATCAAGAACAAACTTTAATACATAGTGTCAGGTTTCCGGTTACATTGCATATTTCCCAAAATATTATCAGTTTAATCCATTATGAATCAAAACTTAGATAATATCTCAAATACAATTAGTGTTAGAAGAATACACTAGTAAGGTTCATCTATGTAATGTATTCAATGAATGATCAAACACTAGGAAATCAATGTAACATTGTTGGAATTCATTGAATTACATGAGCTTCCAAACGAATAGAAAATCTCATATAGGATAAAAGAAACCATATCTTCAACTTTTATAGTCGAAAGACTTTATTCAAAAGCTCTGCTCTAATACAAATTTTTTGGTGAGAATATGGACACAAATAGGTCAAAAAGGGAGGGGGTTGAATAGACTTATCCTCAAAAAAACAATTTCAAGAACATTGTAGGTCCCATAAACAAAATCAAAGATTAAGGACTTGATTACTTCTAATGCAAGTCAATTATAAGATAGGTCAATTACAAGATATCATTAAGGACTTGATTACTTCTTATGCAAGTCAATTATAAGATAACATAAGCCACTTTAAACAACGAGATTTAAAAACACTTTACATAGATACTCATTCAAGGCATAATTAGACTTATGATGATCCAATAAGATTAATGCATCACATACCTAAGCTTACATATTAACTCTTTATAAGCACGGTCTAACCTAAATGACATACATATGATGCAATAATGCACTTACGCAATAGCATTAATAATGAATTCTGAAAAATTAAAAAGGAAAGGGAAGAGAGAAAAGATACAAAGAGATATATAGTGGTTCATTGTTTGTCCTCACTTTGCATACTCCACTCTTCAATGGTGTTAAAAAACCATCTAGAAATAATCACGACCTTTTATTGATGCAAACATTTAAACTGCTAAGAAAAACATATATTTAAGAGATACCACGAGTTATGGTATTGAGTATATTGGGTTTCCCGTTGTATTAGAATGATACTACAATGCTAATGGGATATCTGACTCAAACGAGACAAAATATACTATTTGTTATGTTTTTACGCTCAGTGTAGGTGCAATTGTATGGAGATCAGTCAAACAATCCGTTATATCTAGATCAACTATGGAGTAAGCGTTCATAGCTCTAGAAGTGGCTGGTAGTGAAGCTGAGTGGTTTAGAAACATCTTAGCCAATTTCTTTTAAGAATAAAACCAACTCCATTAATGTTGATGCCTTTTTTGTCAATCAACAATATTTGTGGCAAGGAACATGTCATTCAATAGTAAAAACAGACATATTCAATTAAGACGTAATGTAGTAAATCAGCTATTAAAAGAAGGAACTATATAGATCGATTATGTTTGTGACACATCAAATGGAATGTGAATTAAGCTAATTTAAATTAACAAGTGATGGGAAACCAGCCTGTGATTGGAAATCCCATGAAGAAGGTTCATACGGGTAATAACAAGTTACTTGTTAGTTCTGCTAGCACTAAATATTAATTAATTAATTTTTTTCATCTCTTCCTTCAAGTGTGAATGAGAAAGTGCTAGAAATTGCATTAAAGAAAGGATAATATTTTCTACCTTTTAATGAATTTCATATCTCTTATGAGTGGTGTATAATTTGTAGCATACATTTGATAAAATCACCTACGTGAGTGTCAAGTGGGGTCGTTTGTATGTAATTTTGGAAAAATCTCTAGAGCACTCATTAGAAAAACCAGCCACACACGGCCTAATAGCGCACCACAAGACCAACAACAAGAGTTGTGGTGGCGTGATGCGAATGGTAGACCTCTTACATATACTAAGTGTCTTTAGTTCATATAGTTTGTTACACCAATTTCATTGTATGTTAAATTTTATTATTCTAAGATTGGTTCATATAACTTTATAACTTGTTACACCAATTTGATGCATTACATCTACAATGTTAACCTAAATTTTTTTATAATTTATCTTAAATTATTTTTTATACACTTTCGTGATTGTTGTAGTTATTACTTATTTAAAATTATTATTATTATTATTATTATTATAACTTCAAATCATTTTGACAAATAAATTATATTTTATTTATTTTCTTTAAATCTCATTTAGAATGTTATTTTGAATAATATTTAAATAAAATCTTAATATCATTTAATCTCTTTTAATATTTTTTATTAACAAATTAAGAGATTAAATATTTTAAATGAGTAAATTTATTTCACTCCATTCATGTGCATACAGTAATTCATTCAATATGTGAAGTTAAATTTGAATACGTGATAATGACTGAGGTCAATCTTGGTTCTGGACATGCAGCGGTATTAAATTTTTTTGATAGAGAACTTTGTCATCCATAATAGTATTACCTGAGGGGCTAGTCTCTACACTTACGTGCAAAGAATACTCGATTTCTAAAATTAAAAATAAAAAAAGTAAAAAAGTAAAAATTCTTAATTAAGAGATTTTAATGAAAATTGCTTGAGAAACAATAAATTGATTTGATTGTTATATTTACTCTTAGCATAAAAAAAAAACTGAGGTGAAAAAACTTTGGATAAAGTAGAATAAAAAAGAGGGAAAAGAAAAAAAGACTACTTTAATTTATACTATTTTATTCTGGTTAAAAATCTCTTAGTAGAAATATTTAACTTGTAATTCTGTTGGCTACCCAGAAGAATATATTGAATTCCGGAGATTTACCGTATTATGCGAAAAATCTTTGAAGACAGCTCGGTCAATGCGTTACTACTCAGAAAGTGGAGCTTAGACTGAGTGGTTGATTCAAACTCAACTCAGAAAGTGGAGCTTAGACTGAGTGGTTGATTCATACTCAGAGAGAGGAGAAAAGAAAATAAACAGGATGCCACACATAAAGGAAACGAACGTGAATCAACGACATGCAGACAAAACCAAGGAAAAAAACAACTCCTGAAATTAACTGTGTGTATATTTTCTTACTGTGTAGCATACATACTAGCTAGGTTGATTCATCACATATAGTAGCAATTGATATGAAATGATATGAGAAGAGTGAAAGTCTAGCATGTAAGACAAGAGACAGTCAACAAGCCATGGATACCTGCCTGCTTAATAAACCAAACAAGGAACAACAGACAGATTGTCTCATCCCATGTAGAGGTTTTTATGCCAGGCAAGCCATCCTTGGCTAATAGACATGACTCTTCATCTACATACAAGACCTCTCTCTTCCTTCCTTCTTAACTACCTAACTCCCATCTCAACCTTCTTCATCTCATGTTAAATAGTGAATACCAACTTCTCTTATTTATACTATCCATCATATATCATATAACAATTCATAAAAATAACACAAAATTAGCATATGCCAACATATTCCTCATTATCACAATTAAACTTTATACATTGGCCACATTCATGACATTATAACAGGCTAAGAATATGTTCTTAGGCCATTGTGATGGCAGTTGACAATATGGTGAGAGTCAACTGCATGGTCCTGCAAAAAGTTCATTTTCGTGTTGCTCAACAAATTTGCAATCGAATATATTTGGCTTCAAGATCACTCTTAAATTGTCAATCTTCTATTCTCGATTGTTATGTTTTGTTATATGTAATATATACATTTTCACTTTCTAAGTTACTTTCATGCAATTGGAAAGGGATCTATCCATATCAATAATTCATGACATTGAAATTAATATAAGTAACAAAGTATTGCTATTTAAACCCATTTATAAGAAAAACAATTCACATAGTAATTAAATATACTAACTTAAAGTATGATTTTTTTTCTTGGAATAAGTTATAAGTAAAGATGTAAAAATACCTGGTAAAATGGATTTACAGTTAATTTCACCTTTAAAAATATATAAATAATTAAATAGAATAAATATTAATTTGTTTGTTTTTAATTTTGGATAAAAAGTTATTTTACTTATAAATTAAGATAGAGAATAATTAGTAAAAATCAGGCCAGATCGGTCGATTTAGCAGGTTAACTGAAAACCAAACCTGTATCTTATTTAACTAGCTTTGAAAACCGAAAAATATTATAATTGATAAATAGTTTGAAAATTTGTGCATAAATATGGAAAAATTAAAAATATTGAAGGTTTTGTCGATTCCATATATTAAATCGTATTCTTCCTTAATTTTAATAAAAATAAAATAAAATAGAAAATGAAAGAGTACTTTTCAATAAAACAAGTTGAATGATTTTATTTATTTAATTTTTTTGTATTCATTGAATTAATTTTCTTATATTAACGGTAGAAAAATCAAAATCAAAATGATATCTTCTTTTATTGATCGTTATTAGTTGGTCGAATGTGATTTGGTTAAAAAAAGTGGGAAGATATAGTGTTTGACGAAAAAATTAAGAGCGTAGTAATTATCCCAATAAAAATTACAATGTAAGTGTGCTTAATTATCTTATTAATAATAATTGTATTATTTTTGCACAAAGACAAAGTGATTGTACCGATGATGATATCACATTGTGTATGTAACAATATAGAGAGTTAAGTTTCCTTTTTGAATCATCTTCCCTTAGATGTGAGAATTCATATCACTATTTTGATAATAACTTTGATTTATTTTGACCTTTTACAAAACACTGAATTACGTTCTTGCAACCTCCCTGATACTAAGAGTATCCGATCACAAGGCAATGTGGTTAATCAAAGCAACCTCCTAGGTTTAATAGCGAAGATTAAGGTTTTATAAAACACATAATTACACCTCACAGCCTCTCAGGTACTGAGATTTTCCAACCGCAAGGACATCCGCTTTGTCAAAGCAACCTCCTAGGTAATGCCAGCCTCTAATCGCTAAGACAATTGTTTTATTAATACGTAAAACTATACTAATGACTGAGATTATTCTCGTCTTGACGCGAACGATCAGTACAATCTCATAGTCCAACTAATCAGATAGACAAATTACCTTTGAGTCTCATTTCCCTTTAGATCAGTTCTCCAAATCTCTTAGATGGAAAAATGCATTGAACGCAAATAAAACTATATCATTATCATCAAATAATCATTACACAAACAGTCATAAAGAATTATATAAGATCAAATATTTAGGACGGAATTCTTTAAATATAACTTAGTCTAAGGAGACTAGCCCATCATCCTTAAGGGGTTCGTTGTCTTTGCAATGAGAAAATAAGTATTAAGACTTACAATGATGAAGAATGAACTCGTATTGATTGCTTTTGTTTTCACCTTCCCCTAACTCATAGAAAACACTTTATACAAAATAAAATCGGACCCTAATATCTAAATACATTTTTATATTTTTAATTATAATTAAAAACCCGCAAATCTCGTAAGTGTGCCTTAGTCGCGACGCATTTAATATTTAGAAAATATATTCATCTTTCTATTGTGTTTGAAATCACTTAGGTAACAAAAACTATAATTCATTACAGATGAAAAATAAAAAAATTTATACAACTGAATGAGTCATAAGAGGCGATGTATGCTCATCAATGCTTTTTATGCCAACGAGGTTAGGATTATAGTAAAATGAAACTTTAGGTTCACCTATATCATTATGGGTGACATATGGTTCACTATGAATACATGGGATTTTGAAGAAATGGTTTGTAAAGGTCTTAGAGGATGAATCAAAATTAGTGAAAAAGATGTATTTGATTGAACACTCGATGAACTCAAAAAAATACCATCAATTTTAAAGTATAAATATGGAAAAAATAATGGTGGTAGAGAGAACTTTACAATGTGTACAAAACATCTCAAAGAACCTCATGTAAACCAAAGTATTAAGATGGAGTTAGAAGGAGCGACATTCAGCGCTCACATCGCATCACACTCGAAATTAGAGAATTAAAGTTGGAGAGAAATTTAGTGAAAAATTTTGATAAATGTAAAAGTAATTGAATTTTTCGTTCATACTCTTAGAAAAACAAATATTATACACCCCTGAACATGAAAGAAGAAGTAAGTCGACAAAATGAGAATTATCTTTCAATGCTGAATTGTATGATAATAAGTCATAACACAATGTTAACTTGAAAGGACATAGCATGTTCCTTAATACTCTTATCACCCAATCATATTCAGAAAAATCTCGATTTTGGAGTTTGTCATTTTTTTGATGAAAAATAAAAAATAAGTCACAACTTGGCATCATACGTATTCGAATATTAAGAAAATTTTATCCATTCATCTTCTTCAGTTAGAGTTTTCATATAGATTCATCAAAGGCACTTATTCAGAACTTGACATCATACATATTCGAAGTTTAAAATACTTTTATCAATTCATCTTCAATTAGAGTTTCCATATAGATTCATCAGAGGCACTATGAGTTCTACCCGAATCAGATATGTCCACAACATCCTCTACTTCCATTCCCAAGTAAGAATCATAAACAAATATGAGGAAGAATAATAAATTACCATGAAATGGATAATATTAATTATCAAATAATGGACAGAAAGATGCAAAATCCATGAAAAAAAAGGATAAAATTGAGCTCGTCGTTAAAAACAAGGCAAACAAACACATACTAATAACGATATAAATAAGAAGTTAAACAAGTTAGATAGCCCAATGGTCAAAATTGAAAAGAAAATAATAACTCAAAATGAGTGAAATGGTCTCATTATGACCGTACACTTCACACGTAATCAATAAATCAAATAACCATAATAAAATACATAAGAAGAAATTGACACATCCATGACGTCACATGAACACAACGTGACAATAACACTTGTTAACGCGTAAAACACTTCAATATGCAAAATGATTAAGTAACTCGAGTAAATTCTTAGAAACTCACCTTAATACCAAAATTTAAATCTAGGGTGCATGAGGTACCACATAAGTACAAATACCTCATGTCACAAAAATATTTTTTTCTCATTTTTTCATCTTCACTTATATAGATTTAAAGACTTTTAAACCCATTACCTATTAAAATTATAAAGGGCCTAAAAAACTTGCGTAATGGTATGCGACTAAAAGTCCTAATCCACATAATGATTGGTCCATGCACTAAGGTGATGTCCATCATAGGGATGACAGGCAGACTCGAATCTGCGGGACTCATCCTCATTCGAACTGAGTCAACGGATGAAAATTCAAATTGATTGAGTTCAAGTGCCACCCAATATTTCGGGTGCGGGTTTGGGTAGTATGAAACCCGCGCCCGAAACCCGAATTCTCACCCACTTATATATATATATATATATATATATATATATATATATATATATATATATATATATATATATATATATATATATATATATATATATATATATATATATATATATATATATATATATATATATATATATATATATATAGGGAGCGTATCCGGTGAGAACTGATATCTACTGTGAGAAACGAGAACTATCCATATCAATCGTTAGATTTAATTGACGTTAAAAAATTCCATATCAAGAACAACATACTAGATTATTTTCTACTAAGCTTAATATTTAAATATTCTATAAAAAGAAATTCTTATCATAAATATTTTATTTTTTAATTAAATCATTATTACATTATTTTATAAACATAGTTAATATTTAATTAGAATATTATAAGTACAAAATATATCTCCAACGTATTCACTATATTTATTTAAATTTAAAATTTCTAAACTTTAAATATTTTTCAAAATTAAAGAAAATTCAAAAATAAAAAATAAAAAAATATTATTATTATTTTTTATATTTTTTTTAAACGGCCAAAAATATATTAATTTTAAAATAGTTAGAAGCATAAATTATTTACTACTCTTTCTAATAAGAACTTTTTTTTTATATAAAATTATATCATTTGATTTTATTTAAAAAATTTAACTTTGAGAAAATTAATTTAAGTAAAAAACTATTTTCTCGTTATATTTTGAATTTTATATATCGTAGTATATATTTCCACAATTTATTTTGTTGATTAAATTTCTCTAAAATTACTTTTGAAATCAAAAAGGACTCTCAATATTTTAATTACAATTTAATCATCACAATTAATAATACTAATAAAAAATTTTACAGTAATTAAATATCTCATTCCTTTAATTAACAATAACTTAAAAAAATTGATTTTTTAAACAATTGGTAATTGGTATTCGGTGAAGTTAGCGTTTTTATGTATCAATTTGAGTCAGTTTGACCCATTGTTAATTACAAAACAAATATTTGTTTTCTTTTGAAAATTAAATTATTTTATTATTTTTAATTTTTGATAATTTTAGGAATGAACTACGTAATTAGTATTAAATTTTTTACTTAGTAATATTTAATATATTGATATTAAAATATTGTATGTCATGTTTGGCTTTAAAATTAAGTTCTGAACAATTTATTTACCCAAAATAAATCGTGAAAAAATATAAATTATATAAAATACGAGATACAATGTTAAAAGGGTTAATGAACTTTCTGGTCCTTCTAAATATTACAGATTTTGTTTTTAGTCCCTCCAAAATTTTTTTTTAAAAA
Organism: Vicia villosa; assembly: GCF_029867415.1. Taxonomy (NCBI): domain Eukaryota; kingdom Viridiplantae; phylum Streptophyta; class Magnoliopsida; order Fabales; family Fabaceae; genus Vicia; species Vicia villosa. The sequence continues at coordinate 36,617,997 of NC_081182.1, read as the reverse complement.
ATCGTCCCTTCAAAATTTTTCGTCTAAACTATTGGTCCCTAACGTCAAATTTGCTAGAGATTAGCTACGACTTTAGCCACCGATTAGCTACGAAATTTGATGTTAGGGACCAATAGTTTGGAAGAAAAATTTTGAAAAGACGATTTCTTGAAGGAAAATTTTGGAGGGACTAAAAACGAAATTTGAAATATTTAAAGGGACGAAAAAGTTCATTAACCCATGTTAAAATATGTTTTTTTTTTAATTAAATTATAGAAGAGATAATATTTTAAAAAATTAAATGACATAATTTTAACACTAGAAACATAAACTATTTACTTATCTTCCTGGTATTAAAAATAAAAACAAAACAAATTAATACTATTTTTTTTAATTTTTGAATCTTCTTTTAATATTAAAAAATATTTAAAGTTTAAAAATTTTTATTTTAAATAAAAATATTGAATACATTTGAATTATATTTTGTACTTATAATATTTTAACTAAATATTAAGTATGTTTATAAAAAATATTTTAATAATGATTTATTCAAAAAATAAAAAAAATTTATGGGAAGAATTTATTTTTATAGAATATTTAAATGTTAAGCTTAATAGAAAATAATTAAGTATGTTGTTCTTGATATGGAATTTTTAAATCTTAGACGTCAATTAAATCTAACGATTGATATTGATAGTTCTCATTTCTCACAATAGATATCAGTTCTCACCGGATACGCTCCCATATATATATATGAGAAAATAGGTCATGCACTGACAGTGTAAAATATTTTTACACTGTCAACCAATCACCACCATGCATCCAATTAAAACATTCTTTTATTTAAAAAAAACTTTAATGACATGGCACATTCATGACTTCCTATTGGATGACAGTGTAAAATAGTTTTACACCGTCAGTGCACTACCTTTTAACTCTATATATATATATATATATATATATATATATATATATATATATATATATATATATATATATATAAAAGTTGTAGAGAAAATATATTTTATGTATTTTGCTGCGGGTTTGAGTGGAAAAACTCAAACTCAACGGATATGGACGTGGGTGTTATTTTACCATTCGAATAACTTTTGTGTTTGGATACGAGTGGTGATTTCGGGTGCGGGTTTAAGTAGTGTAAAACCTGCACCCGGCCTTACCCGTTGACATCCCTAGTCTATCATGGTGCGGAAGTAATTTCAAACAAAAATTCTTTATTTTTCAACACCAAGTTAAAGTCCCAAAATTGCAGTAAAAACTCAAACAAAAATGAGAGAACAACAAGTAACAATAATAGAGTATAAACAATCAAAATATGAGCGAAGATATAATATCTAATGTATTTGACTTTGTTGCATGTATGAGTGAAGATAAATTCTGAAAGTTAAACGAATTTGTTTTTTATAGCATAATTATATTCATCTCTATAAAACTGGACTGTAAGGCGAAAAATGTTACTCTATTTAAATCCATATTCTAATTGTAACCAATGTAAAGCTTTCCCAATTCATCCTCTCACACCAAACACAAATGATGTGGGTGCATAGTCGTACATGGATATAATTAGGGGCCTCTGGCCCGATCGGTAAGCTCGATATCATTCTAGAATTGTCGTTGAACTTAACTTATCTCACAAAACTGATTTTTAGATAAAAATTGCTCTCACTTTTATATATATATATATATATATATATATATATATATATATATATATATATATATATATATATATATATATATATATATATATATATATATACACCGAGATTCATAACTGGGGAAAGTATTTGAGTGAAGGAGTCAAGATAACATGAGAAAAGTGGAAAAAATTAAGAGGAATGAAAAAATAAATTAGAGTTTTCGATTCTAATAAAACAAAGTTTAGAATTCATTGCTAATTCTTTGAATGAGCTTGAGTCAACTTAAAAAAATGAAATAGAAAAGTGACGTGGTAAGTCTTAAGGTAATAACTTTTTAAGGTAATAACTTTTTTTTAAATAATATAAAATTAAAAAAATGAATATAAACATAGAAAAAAATCTAATAGATGTTTTCCAAAATAAAAAAAAAAAATCGACAACTAAGTTATGCAAAAATATGCGATCTATATCAATGAGTATGGATCAATGACAACGAATAAGATAACAGTAAATTTTTTGTTACACATAAGTTTAAGTAAGGTATCAGTACCTTTAATATAAATTGAATTTTAATTTTAATTTATTTTAAAATAAAATAAAATAGAAAAGTGATGTGGTATTGAATTCCACTATTTAATTGATTGAGGGTATCGGTACCCAACTAAATTCAAGGGTACGAAGTGTTCACCTAAAATAAAGATTGATTCTGAATTAACACAAGAAACAAGAGACAGTCAACAAGCTATGTTGATTCATCACTTATAGTAGCATTTTATATGATATGAGAAGAGTGAAAGTCTAGCATGTAAGATAAGAGACAGTCAACAAGCCATGGATACCTGCCTGCTAACAAACCAAACAAGGAACATCGGACAGATATATTATGTCTCATCCATGTAATGAGTTTTTAGCTAGGCAAGTCATCCTTGGCTATTAGACATGACTCTTCATCTACATACAAGACCTCTCTCTTCCTTAATTTCTTCACTTCATCTGGTGTTAAAATAAAAAGTGAATACCAACTTCTATTATTTATAGTATCCATCATATTAGAGTCATATATATGCTGACATATTCCTCTTTATCATGAATTATATGTTATACATTAGCCTCATTCATAATTTCTCCTTTTCTTACACACTATACCATATGTGCTGCTAGAGAACTAAAGATATCAATGAGCTAAGAATATGTTCTTATAAGAGGGACCATAGATCCATTCATTTACATAAAACGTGTGTTTCTGTTTTAAGTCATTGCGGTGGCAGTTGACAATATGGGGAGAGTCAACTGCATGGTCCTGCAAAGAGTTCATTTGTATCCTGAATAACCAATATTGCGAATCGAATCAATTCGGTTTGATATTCACAAAGGTATTATGAGAGTTGTTGTATTCTGCTCGGTGGATTTCCCCCGTGGGTAACTAGTTTGTTTTGTCTTTCAGCTTTTAGTGCCTTTTACCCGTAACAAATGTGGTGCCAAAAAGAAAATGTGGTACCAAATATACTTTTTTTTTTTTTAATTATTCACATTCTTGTTTTATCTAGCAAAATCGAGGAATATATGCTTTGTAAACTCATAAAGATTATTTTAGTGCTAAATAAAGAGTTTAATTTTAGAAAAAATATATTGATATAAAAGTGTAGACTTGTTTAGCTAGTAAATACTTATAAATAATATTATCATATAATTGTTAGTAAATTATAAAATAAGTAATATATTTAATTGATTAAAATTTAACATAAAGATAAATTTGCATATATAAAATAAATAATATAAGTAATATAAATTTAATTTTTATGAAATAGTTAGACAGTTTCAACATAACTGAATTAAGTAATTGTAATTATTGTATTTTAATTATTACAAATTTAATTTTTTAAATTTGTTATCCCATATTATTTATTTTCTTTTTGCTAAAATTGTCTTAATGACAAATATTCGTCTAATATTTATTTAATTTATCACTCAAAATTATTTGTCTTTCGTTTTTTTATATTTATAAGTGATAAATATTTGTTTAGTCTTGTCTGCCAGTCGAGGTTGCTTGTTTATCGATTGGTAGTCTTTTATGGCGGCGTTGAAGCACCTCCTTGCAGCTTCAATGTTCCCTTTGACTGTCGTGACCCTACTTTTTTTGGTGTAGTACTCCATCATCAGGTGGGCGGTTGATGGGACAGCTGTTAGCTCGGCGATTGTCGATCTTCCCAGGATGCAGTTGTAGTGGGACTCCCAATCGATGACCAGGAACTGGGTCTTGATAACCCTCGTGGTGTCACCTTTCCCGAGTGTGACGAGGAGTTCAACATAACCCCATGGCTTGGAGGTGGAGCCATTTAAGCCTTGAAGGTCAGCGCACACATATGGAGTCAGGTGGGATTCGTCGAGCTGGAGTGTTTTGAACAGCTGTGAGTACATGATGTCGCACGAGCTGCCTTTGTCGACCAGGATTCGACGGACGTCGAAGTTCGCCATTTTTGCTCGGATGATCAGAGGGATGTTGGCGTTGGGGGACCCTCTGGGTAGCTCTTTGAGGTAGAAGGTGATCGGCTCTGATCTCCCTTTGAACTTCCTCAGCGTAGGTCCGAGGTCGGCGCTGTTGTCGATGAGCTCACCAAATTTCCTTTTTATTGACCCGACGGAAAGTTAACCGGAGACTGCCCCGTTTGAGATGACCATTGATACGGGGAAGTTTCCCCTTTGCTGTATGTCGATGTCATCCCTCAAGGAGGTAGAAAGTCCACGGGTCTTGAAATGCAGAAGGTGACTAAGACAGGCCAAGGATCAGGGGATCTGTCATCATCAGATTTGTCTTGTCTCCTAGTTTCTCGCCGAGGAGCGTCACCCTTCTTTGCATACTTAGAAATGTGTCCTTCTTTGATCATTGTTTCGATTGCATCCTTAAGATGGACGCAATCCTCGGTAAGGTGCCCATAGCTCTTGTGGTACTTGCACCATTTGGATTTATCAATTCCTGGTCGGGTGGCACCCGGTTCGGGGAAGCGGACTCCAGAATCTTTAAACTCAATACTTTTGCATTCAGCCAATTTACGCTCGCGGGAAGCGTTTAGTGGCGTGTACCTAGAAGCTCCCTTGTGATCTTTAGCTTCTCGGGACCTGTCTTCCTTTCGTTTTTCTCCTCCTCTCCGGGGAGGAGGTTCGTCGAACCTCGAGCTTCTAGGGATGCCGGAGTCCCTGGGTTCCTGGGCGGACGCGGCTTTCTTCTCCTTGTACGCAATGTAAGCTTGCGCTTTGAAAAGAAGTGCATCCATTGACTGAGATTTTTCGATCCTGGTAGCCTTGTGGAAGTCGCTGTCGGGAAAAAGGCCACGGTTGAATAGATACATCTTCATCTCTTCAGTTGTGGGAACCTGGACAGCTTCTCGGTTGAATCGGTTAAGGTAAGCTCAGAGCGACTCGTTTGCCCCTTACACAATTACTTTCAGGGAGGCTTCACTCTTGGGGTGCCGGCAAGAGGCGGTGAAATGGTGGGAGAATTTTTATTTAAAGTCTGCCCAGGAGCGGATGGAGTTCCTCAGCAAACTCTTGTACCAAGTCATTGCGCCACCTCTTAAAGTGGTGGGGAATATACGACACTTGATGGCCCCACTGACATAATGGTAGTCGAACATTGTTTCGACGCTGAGGATATGGTCCTCTGGGTCGGTTGTACCATCATATGGTTCCATCGCAGGTGGCTTTTCCATTCCTTTGGGAATCCTAGCCCTCACAATTTCTCTTTAGAAGGGGTTCTGCCTTTCTCCTTATCGCTTTCTGGCGATGTAGGAGTGTAGTCATGATTTTGCCGACGCCGGGGAGAGTCTCTTGACCTGGGGTACTTCCAATGGTCCTATTTATGGGGGGCGTATTGCGCTCTTTGCACGGAGAAGCATGCCTCTTGAGAGGAGGTGTGAGGTCCCTTTTCTTGGACTCATTGGTGATCTTCTTCTTCTGTACTGGACCCCGGTGGTGCGGACGGCCTGGAGGGCTTTCAGAGTTGGTTTTTCCTCGACCACGTCTTGGTAACGGGGAATACCGACGAGGAGAAGGCGTGTAGGACCGGTATTGGTGCTTCCTTCCTAGTGGAATCCGGGAGCGGGATGGAGAGCGGTGTCGCTGACACCTCCTCGAGGGAGACCTCGATCTCTGCCTCTTCTCAAGCGTAACGATCCTCTTGTTCTGCTCAGACAGGAGGTTGTTGGTCCGGTTGATGGCGCTGAGCAGTGCTGTTATGGCCAGGTCGACGCCTTCGGGGATAGGGATCTCCACGTGGGCAGAGTCCCCGTCAGCCTGCTGATCTTCTCGCTGCCTGGAGGCTTGGGTTGACCGAGAGGCTATCTGCCCGTCCCTTGCATCAGCTTGTTCATTCTGCGGTTGAGGCAGTCCGTTTCCAGCATTTTATTTTGGAGCAAAGCGCCGATGTTGTACTGATCATCGTTGCTTTGAGCGTTGTTGTTGTGGATGATCATGATGATCGAAGGTTGATTTGGATTTGTTTTTATCTTATTGCTTGGAAAAGATGGGGAAGCAAAGGATTCCCACAAACACCGCCAATGATCTTACCTGATCAGAGTGGACCTTCACGGTCAGCTGCGATAGACTTGAAGAATTGAGGGGTGTACCTACAACGTACTCCGATGCCAAAGTGAGAAAGCAATTAGAGAGCAAGTACAAGGTAAGAGTGAGGAAGAATGAATGTTACCTGACCCTCTAGTGAAAGAGGGTATTTATATCCCCTAGCGCTGGGCCAAGATCTCGCTATTGGACTGGATACCCTGGCCCAATTTGGAGACTGTCAGGGTCCTACGTGTGTAGTGGAGTCCAACACGTGGTCTCCATCCTGGGTCAACTGCTCCAAAGTTTAAGGGGAGACGCGGTCTTTCAGGGAGCGCGTGGACCCCGCTTTATTCAGAGGATTGGAGGTGAAGGAACCCTACAAGGAGGGGGTTCCTCGGCAGCAAAGGTGCTCGCAGGGAGCACCTACTAGAGGTCAGACAAATGGACCGCTCAACATAGATTCCAACCGACAGAGGATTGGGGGATTCGCTCGGCTGGAGGTCCAGATTCTTGTGCTCGTCAGACAGTGAGGTGTTGACGAGGAGGCCCCTCCCTTAGGCTAATAAAGGTTTGGGCCTTTCAATCTGGTTGGGTCAGGCGTCGGCCCAGTCCAGAACATCAACACATCATCATAACATATACTAAACAATACCAACACATGTTGTTCACATCCAACATTAATTCATTATAGCACATACATTAAGTCACGACAAGACATGGTTAAATCAATTCATAGTAGAAAATAATTACCTATTGTTATATGCCCACATGGTCTCATTGTCTCATTGCAAGGAAATCACTCATCAAGTATAACATAACATAGTTACACCAACTCATAACAAAGAACATATTTCCTATGTTATCTCTACATAGTTCATCATTTCACCTAAGTTCCAATCTCTAAAAACTATACCCTATGATTCATTTTATTATATCAATGTATAGTTCATCTCATTAGCTTTCCAACGATTCGAACGGCACACAAAACGGACTTACGATTCAAAAGTTACGGTCTTTACAAAATCTGTCAAAAATTGGATAACTTGCGGGTTTGTTCAGGCCGACCCATGAGTCGACTCATGCTGCGTAACCCAGATTTTTTCCTTTGCGGGTTAGCTCATTTCATACATATATACCCATAATAATGAAGATTTCCCCCTTACCTCAAGTTAATCTCCTTCTATCTTCAAGAATCTCACAATCCTCTTCTCTTCTCTTCTCTCTTCTATTATATTCTTCTTACAAAAGTTATGTTATGAAATAACCTAACTCTTCTTACTACATTTGTTCTCAAATTGGGCTTAACCCATAATTCCACCTAATGTCATATTTCTACCACTTAGGCCCAATCAGTTATATCTTCCTAATAACTCAATTAACTCAAAGCACACAACTACACATATAATTAATTATTTCAAATAATCATTATACCACATAATAATTAATTAAATGAATAATTAATAAAAATACCAAATTAACTAATTAATAGAATAGCTAGTAAAATCGAGATGTTACAGTCCTCCTTCAATTATTTACTTGAATCAAGTGATTATGGCGGATTTATGTTTATTCATGTGGTTTTAGAACATTCCTTGAGTCTATAGTTGAAGATAGTGCATCTTTAACCATACCTCAATGTATGGCATCATAATGGTGTGTTAGATTGAACAAACTCTTAATTTTAATAACTCTTTATAGGGTTATGCATTACTGGACTATGCGTGTTATAAAACCATGAGTTATTAGGCAGCAAGTGCTTTTAGGGTGGGAGTATTCTCATTTTTCTTTTAAAAAATTAAATAAATATTAAACTTAACCAATGAATTTGTGTTAAGGTATTAGTCAAATTATCCATTCCAATAGCTTCTTAGTTTACTTTTTTTTTAAATAGATTAAAAAAATATATGATAAAATAATAGGTAGTGTAATATTATTATTCTCATTTTTATGTTGATAATATTAAAAAAAAATATTAAATAATGAATACTTGTCATTGTATGACTTTTATCATAAGTTGTAATTAGTTTAATATAAGCATATTATTTTTATTTTATGTGTTTTGGCTGGTAAACAAAGCAACAATAACAATCAAAATCTCATACATGGCGATTAGGTTTAGATTTGAATTTGGAATAAGTACTTGTCTAATAATATTTACGTTTTGCAGTTGATTAATTAAGTAATTAGTAAATAAATATTTGTTTAATATAAAATTATATGTTCCAACAATTTGTTAAGCGACTTATTTTTTGAAAAAGCAACTTGTTAGTGCAAAAATCTAGTGAGGTATGTTGATGGCGCAATTGAGGGAAAAGTCCCACAAATCAAGGGTTTGAACCCCACAAATTGGATCTATAAGAGAGTTTAGAAAGATGAAGAAGAGTTCAAAGGTTCAAGTTGCCAAGGAGGGAAAGTCGACACAACCTGGAAAATGTGTCGACCTTTGTTATGTCGACCATATGGAGGGTTAAGACTTAGAAGAATTGGTGATTAAGTTTACGCTAGGGGAGAACGTCGAAAAGAAGACTTGACCGGACTAATTTGAAATTCAAACTCCTACGGTTAGCGAAGGCTTGGCTCCTAAAATAAGCGCCAGAAACATAAGAAACGGTTACTTAGGATCGTGCAGCCAGTCGTTTGGGCTTATAGGCAGTTATTTTATTGTATTATAAATAGGAGATCCCACAAAGGGCTCCAAGTGTTCACTTGTACTAAAATCACTTGCAAAAACTTCTCATTCCCAGAGCGTGAAAGCAATAGTTTCAAGAGTGCTAATGTATGTGAATCACCATTTTTTCTTCAATGCAATTTCCATATTTTTAAATCTTTCCTCTTGAACTTTTTATTTTATTTTCATTTACGTTTGAACTATCTTTTTACTTCATTGTATACGCTGTCGACTGTGGTTCTGTTACGATGATAAAATTCACCATAGATACATTCGTTGTGTATCTTTTCTAAATATTATAACGTTCTGTCGGTCACGAGTCACCCTCCGTTGATAACATCAACATCTTTTTGTGGAAAACTTTGCTTGTTTAAACTCTTTGTAGGAAACCGTTTCTCTTAGATCAAGTTTGTGTCAAATTGAACAAGCCAAACCTTAGTTGCATTAGCACGTGTCTTAGGATCAACTAGTCGATTCTGCGAGTAACCCTTAGTTTGTAGGCTTTGGGAGGACTAGCGGTTGTTTACCAATTTCCACAGTAAACACAACTTGATAAAACTAACGTATGAAAAAAAATTGGTTTTGTTATGAATAATTGAATATTTGTTTCCCAATGATTTTATTCCTTATTTATAACCATTTGTATTTATTACTTTGTCTATATATTGTCCTATAAATATGATCAATCTCTTTGTAGAAATTCACCGATGAAATAATACAAAATCATTATATCTTTCTCTCTTCTCCTTTATCTTATTTCTCTTTATTTTATAACACGTTATCAACACGAAGCTCTGAGACTTAGAAGGTATTATTATTTATTTTATTTTTTCTTTTATATTATATATTTTCTGTGTTATTTATAAATATATTGATTAGAAAATGAAAAAGAAAATCAATGATGATTTTCATGCATCTCTGATAGTTTGCATGAATAATGTTAAAGCATCCCTGAAGGATAGCAAAACAAATTATTTATATAGTTCTGAAAAACTTATTAAGCATCACTGAAGGATAGTAAAACAAATTATTTATATAGTTCATGAAGACCTTATCAAATATCCATGAATGATAGTAATAAGGTTGTATATAGTTTTTGAAGAACTTATCAAATATACCTGAAGGATAATATTCAGTTTTTATATAGTTCCTGAAGAACTTATCAAGCGTTTCTAAAAGATTGCAAATATTATTATTTTTATTAATAAAAAAATTTTGATTGAGTTCCCGAAGAACTACAAAATGAGTTCATGAAGAACTACATAAAAAGATTTATGATTAAGTTTCTGAAGAACTTCATAAAAAAAATTGTGATTGAGTTTCCGAATAGCTAAAAAAAATAAATTATATTTTAATTGAGTTCTTGAAGAACTTCAAAAAAAAAAAATTATTGAGTTCCTGATGAACTTAGCATATGTTCATACATTGGTTTGTAAACGAATAAATTTTTTTTAATTAGTGTTCAAGTGTTCTTAAACAATTAAGCAAATCGTGATATTTGAGTTTTGATTGATGAAATTATTTATAGTTTCAAAAGAAATTAAAATTAATATTATTATTATTAATAAGATATTTTGTCTCAATTGATCAGAAAAATATCAATGGTGATTTTTATGCTTCCTAAAAGAAGTGCATCAATAATGTTAAACAATCCCAAAATATATCGTTTGTGATATAGTTTCCAAACGAATTAAAATAAAAATTTGCATATTTTGCATTTATATTTATTTAAATTATATTTAATCAATGTTTATGAGATAATCGTTTTTATAGTTTTTAAATAACTATGATTAAAAACTTATATGTTTTGCTCGAAAGAGGTGTGAGAGAAAGGAAAAATTTTAATTAAATGATAATTTTATTTTATTTGATAGTATTTAGAATTTAATAGCATTTCATTCTCCCAAATTCGATAATTTATTCTATTTGATAATTTCTCCCAAATTCTTTATTCTCATATTTAGATAATTTTGGTTTTTATTTAATATCATACAAATATTTATTGTTAATTTATTAAGATTGACAAATACTTATTTCATAACGGAATGTTATTAATTTATTAAGATTAAAAAATTAATGGGATTAATTTAATATTTATTTTATAAGGGAATATTATAATTTTGTGACCAATTTGTTAATATTGATAATTATTTATTTAATAACTAGATGTTATCAATTTATTATTAATTTGTGTTATTATAATTAATGTGTTTTATTTGCTATGTAATTATTAGCAAATTTTAGAAACAGTTGATTTAAATGTCAAAAATGTAATTAAATTTTATGTTATCAATTTATATGAATATATTTTATACAAATAATTTTATTATTTATTATGGATTGACACAAATTAGAAGAATAGAATCATATGTATTATTGTAAACCAGAAGTTTGCAAATCACACTTAAGTGTGTTGTTGGCAAAATTATTTGCGTCATCTTGAATGTATTATGATGTGAAAATTAATATTGAAGAACCTGAAGTTTCTTCAATCCAATAAGTTTTGTATGTTCCTAAAAGAAATTAATTTTTTTTATAATTTGAGTCTTTATATAATATATGTAAGGTGACATTTGTGAATCAATATAACAACCATGTAAACGATTTAAATATTTTACAATATTAATTGTTGTATCAACTAAAAGATCATGCATATGTTTGTTGTCTACTCACAACCAAAAGTTTGTGAAATTGTTTTCTCAACTAAAAGATCACGAATATGTATTATAATGTGAAGAACCAGAAGTTTCTTCAATCCAATACATTTTGTGTGTTTCTAAAGGAAAATAAAATTCTAAGAAATTGAGTTTTTCATAATACTAATTATTGCATCGACTAAAATATCATGCAAATATTTATTGTCTACTCACAACCAGAAGTTTGTGAAGTTGTTTTCTTAGACTAAGATCTCTATTTTTTTTAAATTTTATTCATAAGTATCACATATATTATTAAATTTGATATTGAATATCTTGTAGCATATGTTCATAAAAAGAAAATGGACTTGAAAATCCATTCTTTAGACGTCTAAAGTTAATTATATGGTTGATACTTATGAGATCATCAATTCTAAATTATATATTTGAAATACCCAAATTATGATATTAAGATATTTATTCGCATTAAGCCAACAAATTATTATATATTAATTCTCCCCATTAACTTTTAAATTATTTTAAGTTAATAACCTAATACTTCTCATCTAAGTAAATTTTTGGATTTGTTTTGTATAATTCGATTACTCTAATATATTACACTAAGAAGAGTCTTGAAAGAATATTAGAGAAAATATATTTTTATATGAATCTCATATTTGATGATATATCTTGATCCAATAATTAGATAGTTGATTGCAGTCCGGTAGACTGATTATTGATTGAGAAATTAATTTTCCTAATATTAGGGGGAGAGAATAAGCAGCTGAAAAAGTGAACCAGAAGTTCAAATGAACAATTTAAAATAAATTGTTGTCTTGATCCTCTTACAAACCAATATGAACAAAAAGTTTAAAATATTATTCATTTGTAAAGTTTATGAAATAAATTATCAGATGTCAATACTCCACTCAATGTGGATTCTCCTATTGGATAATCTAATATTGAAAATGAGTTGTAGCCGCGCCTGAAGTGTGGTATGAAAGTCGGTTTCAATGTTAAAAGTCCTCTACCTAGAAAAGAAACTAAAGTTAAAGATGACCCAAGTGAGGATATGAAAATTTTAAAAGCACTTTGACATAATTTATTTTTAGTTCCAGAAGAACTAATCAAGTACTTGAAATATGAAATAAAGAGATCTTGATAAATTATGTCATGGATAAAATGAAATGGAACCGAAATTAAGATAACCAAATAAAGTGGACATTGGCAATGTATTTGTATCAATATAGCGCTAAATATGGTAAATGATAACGAGGATCATGAAAGAAAGTGTACTAAACATTATAGACAAAGTGAGAATTGGTCAAAATAAACAAATCATGAATCAAAGTCTATTAAATATTGTAGACAAAGTGAAAATTGACCAAAATGAATATATTCAATCGAATAAGACTTAAACTCACTTTACAAGTGATTTGATTTTGGACATGTAGTGCGAACACCTCAAGGTGTGAAACCAATGGGATATAAATGAGTTTTTGTGAAGAAAAAAAAATAAGAATGGTATAAAGTTTGATTTGTGGCTTAATGATTTTCACAAAGACCTAAGATTGGTTTTAATGAAACATATCCATCTGTAGTGGACTCAATTAATTTTTTGATATTTTATTAGCCTTGTAGTACATGAAGGACTTAATATGAACATGATGGATGTTGTAACATCTTATCTATGCAGCTCACTTGATAGTGACATTTACATAAAACTCCCTAAAGGATTTTATATATCTGAGACACATAATTCCGAATCTCGAGAAAACTACTCCATAAAATTGAATAAATCTCTCTATGGGCTAAAACAATTTAGACGCATGTGGTATAACTGTCTTAGTAAATATTTGATTAGAGACTGATATACAATTAACTCCATTTGTCCTTGTATTTCATAAAAAGATCAGGAAAAGAATTTCCAATAATAGTTATCTATGTTGATGACATAAATATTATTGGAACTCCTAAAGAGATTCCAAAAGCTATAAATTGTTTAAAGAAATTATTCAAGATGAAAGACTTGGGAAAGAAAAAGTCCTTACTAAATGAACATTTAGAAAATGAAACTTTTATATACCAAGAAGGTTATATAAAAAAAATTTAAAACATTTCTATATGAGAAATCTTGTATATAGAAAATGTTAAAATATTCTTATATGATGGATAAATCTCGTATGTTGTCTACCTCTATGATGTTAGATCATGGGATTTGCAGACGATTTTTTTAGACCTCGAGAAGAAGATGAAAAAGTAATTGGTCCTGAAGTACCATATCCTAGTGTAATTTAAGCACTAATCTATCTTGCTAATTATTCATGCTCTATATATCATTTGCGATCAATCTATTAGCAAGACACAGTTCTTCACCTACACGACGACATTGGAACAGAATCAAACATATACTTCATTATCTTAGAGGTACAATAGACATTGGTCTGTTTTATACCAAAGTATCCAAACTCGAATTAACAGGTTATGCAGATGCAAGTTACTTGTCAGATCCGCACAACGGTATATCACAAACAAGTTATTTGTTAATTTACATGTGGTGGTACAACTATTTCATGAAGATCGGTGAAACATACAATAGCAGCAAGTTCATCTAATCATGCAGAAACTTTTAGCACTACATAAGACCTTTCAATGTAAAAGGATTGGTCTGCATCTTTGAAGATATAATTGTTCAGTTGAGGAAAAGAAATAAACGTTCAGCTGAGGGGGAGAAATATATTTATTTTAAAAGGATATTGTACTCTTTTTTCTTCATTAGATTTTTTTCCACTATGTTTTTTCTAGTAAAGGGCTTAACAAGACATACTCAAAACAAACATCCAAGGGGGGGTGTTATGAATAATTGGATAATTATTTTCCAATGATTTTATTTCTTATTTATAATCATTTGTATTTACTAATTTATCTAGATATTGTCCTATAAATAGGATCAATCTCTTTATAAAAATACATCGATAAAATAATACAAAATCATTATATTTTTCTCTTTTTTCTTTTATCTTATTTCTCTTTATTTTATAACAGATTTATAAATGATAATTTGTTTTTCTCTTGATGATATTGTAGAAAATATTAATTTCAATTAAATGATAATATATGTGTTGATTCTTTATTTTATTTTTATTATTGTAGTTTTACTTGCACATTAGTTAAAAGATTATTTTTGCTTGAGACTACAATATGTTTATAATAGGTTGCTTTTTATTCATTGTATTACACATTAAATTAAATTAAATTAAGAGGTTAAATGGAGGTATTGACAGTGTAAAATAATTTCATTCAATTAAAATTTATCAATCAAGCATGTCACATAACTATTTTAAAAATATAACAGTGCAACTTAGCACTTAACATGATGGTGATTGGTTGACGTATAAAATTATTCACCTATTTTTTTCTCTTAAATTAATTTGACAACATGGTCTATTCATGGGTCATTGCATAATTATAACTGTTGCTTAAACATATTATGATTTTAATAAAGTTGATATTTATGAATCACGATCAATCACACCCACCTACCAGACTCGCCCTTAAAACAAACCGCAATGCTGTGAAAGTCCAAGTTTAAAACAAAAAATATATATTTGAAAGAAACAATAATGACTTAGTACAATTAATATGGATAAGTTATTTCAAAATAGAGAGGATAAATTAATCAGTCAAATGAACACATTATGTCATAATATTGTTATGCAGACAAATACAAATTCCTGAGTTTGACCTTCAATAAATCTTAATTTAATTTATTCCCCATGTTAAGAATAAAGGAATTTTGTATTTAAAAGTGTACAATATTTTATAGAAAAGTCAACAATTAGGTGGAGTTGCTTCATAAGTGTGGTCATTCACACAATTTTCAACTGTGTTAGATTGCAAAGCACGGAAATGTTATTAGACATGCATGTGTTATTAATTGTTTCAACCTTCCTCATTAAGAAAGGTGTATACCAGTGGGAATGAATGACTACGATATTCATGGTCCTTGATGTCAAATAACTCGCTTCTTTTCCTCATAAATTTATGGGTAGGACTATAATAGAGATTAATTAAAATTTAATACTATTTTATTAAGAATTAATTATGATAGTTATTCTTAGTTATTACTCCCTCCGTCTCGAATAAGTGTCATTTTTTCTATTTTTATTTGTTTCAAATTATTTGTTCTTTTAGAATATTTATTATTTTTTTCATTAATTTATCTTTATTTATTGTATTTTAATTTATTTAGGTATTCTACTATTTATTATTAATAAGATTATTTTAGTAAATCATACTCATTTTATTATTGAAATTAATATAATTAATTATTTTTTTAAAAAATGTGAAAATCTCAAAGATAGAGAATGTTTTCATATGAACAAGATCTTTTGTTTTCATTGACATGTTGCACTTTACTTTTCTATTGTACTTTTCTCTCATTTATAATTTTTATCAAGAATAGTATAATCTGATATTAGAGGAATAATTATTATGCTGCATTTTTTTCTTTCGTATTTTGATAGGTGGCTTAGTTTGACTCAATAAATTGTTAGATTTTGAGTTAGTATTTTTATATATTAATTAATTGATATTGTTAATTGTACCTTCTTGAATATTCTCTTTAAATTGTTAAATATTTTATGTAATATTTTATATAATAGAAATGTGATGTCTAATGCTCAATTGTTGGTCTATTGATGATTAGTGTTGAATTGATTATGGAGGATCGTGGTTCGATTTTCTTCAATCTTGTTCGATTTTCTTCAATCTTAAACGAAAATGGATTGAAAGTACTTGATGGAGTCTAATCTCTAATAATATTAGAATATTGATTTATTGTTATTTTTTATTTTTCTATGAAGTCTTCCAACATGTTTAGTTAAACCCTTACAAATCTGTTTTAAATTATGAGTTTGACTCAACATAAAAGTCTAACATGATATTAAAATTTATAAAGCTTACTAGTATTATACCATTTGGGCCTCGCTTCATGAGTTTTGTCCTTTGTGTGAGGGTGTGAATTAGATATGTGTGTTAACAATCTCACATAAAATAAAATAAAATCTAAAAATATATTTATAAATAGAAATCATTTGTTTCTTAAAAACTAATTTACTGAACATTGAGTTAGACTCAACACAAATATAAAAATTTAAGTAAGCATAGTCACTGATCTGAATAAGAATCATAAATAGGTGGAGATTGAAAAGAACGGAGTTTTGACTAGGGGTGTTCATTGGTTTGGGTAAATCCGAACTAAACCGCAATCCAAACCAAACCATAGTGTTTTGGTTGGACATTTTTTCAGTTCGGATAAGAACCGAACCAAACCAATGAAATTCAATGACAATCACTACATCCAAAACGGCCTTTAGACAGCACACCTTAGACAGCGCTTTTATACAAAAGTGCTGCTATAAGTAAAATAACAAATTAAACCCGGAAACTGTATACGAGAATGAGTAAAAGCGCTGCTAAAAAGCCGGCCTTAGACAACGCTTCTAAAAAGCGCTACTAAAAGGGTTGCTTTAGAAAGCGCTTTTTAAAAAGCGCTGGTAAAGGACCACGTTAGCCAGAGATGTCTAAAGTCAAATAAATTTTAAAAAAATATATTTTAAAAGTGCTGTCTAAATAGTGAAGTGAACAAAAGACCTTAGAAACGTTGTCGTTGAAATGGTCATTTCTCTGCGAATAAAAAAATAGGAAAGCCAAACCTAAAAAAACATCTCAGCAACTCTAAGAAGCTTCTTCCAAGATCTGATCAGATCTAATCAAACCCTCATTCTTCCTCTCTCTCTCTCTCTTTCCCACTTTCTCTCTCTAACTCTTTCTCTCTCTAACTGTTTCTCTCTCTAACTCTGTTTTTCTACAATTCACCGATCAACTTCTCTGTTTCCGAAATCGCTTTCACCATCGCTGTCGGTTAGGGTTTCATCAACTTCTCCTCGAAATACGCGGGATCGAGACACACAGTTCGTACATGATGGGGATTAAGGTTTCGATGAGTAAGTACATGATGGGGATTCAGAAGGCCATTGTTGAAGTTATGGGTGCGTGTTTGAAGGAGATGAGGAAGACGAATAAGGTTGATGTTTGTTCATTGCTGTTTGTTCTTTCATTGCATCTGTATTATTCTATTTGAAGTATCTTTAATGATTGGTTTTGATATAGGTTTCAAAAGGTTTTGTTAAATTCTGCAGAATTTCTGATTGGTTTGGTTTTGATATTGCAGCAGGGTTTACGACATGATGTGAATTCCATGGTGTGTTTGACGGGGCAAATACAGAGCTGGCATTTGAGGATTTCAGCAAGGGAAAAGCTTTGGGATCGTCGGTCAATCTTTGTGAATGATGCACTGATGTTGAATGGTTAACCTTGAGTTAATGTAGTGAACTGTGTTAGCTTGACCTTGTCTGAATGCATTTTGAACTTGGAAGCATGATTGTGTTGCGTTACGTTTGCAAACTGAATTGTACTTTTCTGAACCGTTCTTGTGCAAGCGAGTCGTGTATGAGTTGAGTTTTATTTGTGACCTTGTCTTGAAATTGTTTGAGAATTGTCCACTAATATTTGTCTGCTTTGAATATACTTTTGCTCAACTCGTTTCCGTTTGGTTTAAGTCTGAACCGGTTTTGTGTTAGTGATGCAGGGCTGATTGTAGTTCAATAATGCAGTAGGAAAATGATGTTCCCAGGCTTGCATAATGTCGGGAAAAAGAACCTTCGGGCGATGATTCTTCCGTGGCATGTACAGGTCTGTATGGTGAATTGGAAGGTTGAACTGGTTTTGTGAGGGACCTCCTTTTATCAGTTTTTTTCTGATTGTGTGGGTTATGTGCAGAATTGCAGGTCTATATTGGTGTCTATGGTTTTTTTGTGATGACAATTAGTTGAACTGATAGTGCATATACATTGGATGGAGGTTAGTGCTAGGTTAAGAGGAAATGTATGAAAAGGTGGAGGAAGGGACAAGACTTCTGAAGAGAGAAGGATTGCAATTTGATGTTGCGGAGCAGTGCCGTGAAGCAGCTATAAAGTAAGTATTTCTCTTTGTTAGCATTTAATGACGATACTCCATATGTCAGACAGGTTAGCTTTATCAGCTGCCCAACATTTTCAATACCATTTTATTGTTCTAAGTGTCTTCATTGGTAATATTGGTATTTCTTCGTTGTTATGCAGGCGGCGGTGTATGGTCTTGGTGTTTGTGCGGAGTTTGGGGGTTTTGTGTTCAAACCTCTAGTTGAAGGTACTGCTTAATATGCTAATGAATTTTTAAAAATTGTTGTATTGAGTAACACGTGTGTCGTTTATGCATAGGCCCTATCAAGGTTAAATATTGTGATCCAGCATCCTAATGCTCTTCATACAGATAATGTAATAGCATATGACAATGCAGTTTCGGCTCTGGGAAAAATCTGCCAATTTCACCGGGACAGTATTGATTATGCCCATGTCTTCACCTATTTTCCCTGCTTATGACCGGTTTTTATGTTTTTACTCCTCTACCATGTTTAACAATACTAAGATCTAATCATTGTGACAGCTTGAGTATCTATACTTTTATGTGTTTTTTTGAAACACATATATTTAGTTAATGTTTTTGCTAAACTCCTGCTGCATTTGATATACTTGAGTATAAATTCGAATAAAGTTTTGTTTTATCATGGTATTGTTAGCTGGAGATTTCGATTGAAGAGAATGTTCTTTGAAGAAATTAGAGTTCAAAGAAGAATGGCTTCTGATGGCTATTCGCGAGAATAAAAATGGCTCCTGATGGCCAGGTTCGAGGATGTCATTTAAAGTTGAGATGAAGATGATTGAAATCGAAGCTGAATCGAGATAGGTTATCTTTGGGACTTAAGCGTTTTCTCGAAATACAAAGAGTACTGAAACTTGGTGTATTTCGCGGCATTCTTATTAGAGATCACGTTGCCACGTATCAAAAGAGAATCCAGACGGGAGGATTTGAATTTCGAAACACTCTGTATAACCGAACGAGGACAGATATCGCCCAAGGATTCGAAACGTATGCATGTGAAGCAACGTGGCATTTCATTAGCGTAGGACCGTTAGGGTCGAATTAGTATAAATAAGGGTCTTAGTATCAGGATCTAGTGTGTTCATTTTGTACAAATCACTCACAAAATTACTCAAGTATCAAGTGTTAAAGAGAAAGAGTTCGCTGAGAAATGTACGTATGACACCAACACCACCTTAAATACATTTGTATTTTTCTTTATTCAAGTATCTTTCTAATTTCTTCATCTTTCGTTTAGTTTTCATTCGAAGCCCTTTTACATTCTGTTATTTTACATTCTTGCACTTTACATTCCTGTATTTTACATTTCTGTAATTTACATTTCTTTTACATTTTTTGTCAAAGTTATATTTACGTGTATGACAAGTTTACTTCGCATGATTAGTCACACGATCATATCATAAACAAGTTTCGAAGCAAAAGCCAACAAATATGAACCAAATTATATCAAAAGACAATTGTTTGACTATGTCCTAGGATCAATCTAGTCGATCCTGCGAGTAACCAAAGTATAAACTATAGTTTGGAAGACTAGCGGTTGTTTACCGGAAATCACCGTAAACAGGTATGAATTTCTATCTTTTAGTTTTGTTTCAGGTTATAGGTGCATATGTAGAAGATAGAGCTAACAAGTTCATTGTTGTTGTTTTTTAGAAATTCTCGAAGATAGTAATATGTGCTTTTAACATCAATTTAGCATTTTAGAATTTTCAAGTTGTTGTTATATATATCATCAATTTGATATATGTAGATTTTTTGTATATGTAAATTTGGTGATATATATATATATATATATATATATATATATATATATATATATATATCTGTGTGTGTGTGTATATGTAAATTTGGTGATATATGTGTGTGTGTGTGTGTGTGTGTGTGTGTGTGTGTGTGTGTGTGTGTGTGTGTGTGTGTGTGTGTGTGTGTGTGTGTGTGTGTGTGTGTGTGTGTGTGTGTGTGTGTGTGTGTGTGTGTAAAGCTACTAAATTTGGTGCAAAATATGGTGAAAATTTATTCTATTTAGCAGGGCTTTTTGTAAGTGAAAATAAGTATTATATTATAAAAAGATTACCAAAAGCGCTGCCTAAAGGGGGGAATAGACAGCGCTTGTTAAGAAAGCACTGTCTAAAGTGATGCCTAAAAGATTACCAATAATGTTGTCTAATGCAAAAGCTCTGCTAAAGGGGTACTGACAAAAGCGTTGTCTAATGCAAAAGTGTTGTCTAAAGTGGACATATAGCAGCGCTTTTAAAGTCAAAAAGCTGCCTAAAGGAGACATATAGCAGCGCTTTTGAATTAATCCAAAGCGCTGCCTTTACTTACAGCATCGCTGCTAAAGACCAAAAAAAGTGATGTCTTTGTGCTTGTTTGGCATAGTGAATTGGTTCGGGCATCGAATTATCAATTTTCTACCCGCAAACCCAACCCAAACCAATCATAATTGATTACCATGAAAATTACTACCAAACATTCAACTTCAACAAGAAAAAAAGAAAAAAGAAAAATGTTAAATGTGGATAAGTTATGTATTTTAATTAGTTATTAGAAAATTATTAGTGTATTGTGGTAATTGAGCATAAAGTTATGAAACACGTTCATTATCATATTAACTCAAGTAATTAATTATAGATTCAAAAGCCTTTATGTTAGATATTGTTCTTGTTAGATGCTTTTAATCTATTAGAAAAAAAGTGCTAGTTTAATATTTACAATTGAACACTATTAATACTATTTATTTATTTTATTATGAAAAATTAATTTCCATAAATAAATTATTTTTTTCAAATATTTTTGCATTGTTTATCTACCCGATCAATCCAACCCAAACCAACCTGTTGTTTCTCAATTCGATTCGATTTGGGCTTCATCGAAAAAATTTACAAATCCAATCCATATAATTTTAATCGGTTTTGGATATCAGATTCTCTCAAAATCGAACCAAACTAACCCGCGAACACCCCTAGTTTTGAAACGGTAGAATGAGTTTTCGTATGATGGAGTGGGATGAACCTAGAATGTTAACATTGTGACATTTAAGCTAATGAATGAGTGATAAAGTAGTATGAGTGTATGCAGGCCCGGTGCAGCAGACTCTACAGCACAGGATCTCAAATTTTGGAGGATCCCGAAAAAATTTAAAAAATCCAAGTTTTTTACTTTAATATTAATAAATAAATATAAAAAATTCAATAAATAAAAAAAATTATATGATAAAAACTCAATACATTTAAAAAATAAGATTGATCAAAATCAAAATAATTATAATAAAAAAATTATTAATATATAATCATATTTTTTATGTATTATTCTTAATCATTATAATTGTATTTTTTATTAAAAAATAGGCTCATTAAAATTAGAATCGGGCCTCCAATTTAATTGGGTCGACCTTGAGTGTATGAATGAGAGAATATTTGAAATAGTACATGTTAGGCTTTATATAGCATAGACAGTTGAAACTGTCTTTGTGAAATTCAACGCCTTAAGTGAATTACCGTCCAATCAAATCTAATGGTGAGAGATGTACCAGAGACCAAAATCACCTTTTCATTCAATTTTTGTTGTTGAGTGATTTTTGTAATAACGAACTAACTTATGGTTGGAATAAAATTCTGATAGTAGAAATTCGTAAAAATCAATAGTCGATTTCCTCATACGACTCCACTGTTGCAGATCAAAACCATAATTATGTGTAATTTGAAGTGGCGAGCTCCTGTTGCAGTACTACAAGTCTCCTAAGTAGGGGTGGAAATAGGCTGGGCCGAGTTAGGCTTTGTCAAGCCTAAGTCTGGCCTGTCAAAAAAACTCAAGCCTAAGCCTGGCCTGTAGCCTGTCGTAGGCTTATTTTTTTAGGCCTGAGTCTGGCCTTTTCGAAGGCCTGGTTAGCCTGTTAGCCTACATAAAAGCCTATTTGTTTTAGATATATGTAAATAAGCAATTAAAATAATGTTTAAATAGACTAACTAACTAAAAGAACTTATGAGAACAATATTCATCAGGTGTTTTCATCTTATTTTCACAAGTTCTTCAAGATAACCAAGCTTTATTAATGTATTTTAATTCAAAGTACAAAATAAAACATAATGATAATAAAAAAAGTATTCATATTTATTTAAATAGGCCGGCCTGATAGGCTTAAAAGGCTTTTTTTAGGGCCTGGGGCCTAGCCTTTTTAACTAAATAGGCTTATAAAAAAGCCTAAGCCTTTTCTATTTAAAAATAATGTGTGGCCTGGCCTGAGCCTATATAGGCTAGCCAGTAGGCCCCTGTTATTGGCCTGGCCTATTTCCACCCCTACTCCTAAGTGATTGAATGCGAGAGTGAACCAGTAAAAGTAGTACTACAGCGTCCAAATCAAAAAATTAAAAAAAAAACATAGAATGGTGTATGAAAAGTGTGTAACTTAAACAAATAAGTGCTACATCGTCCAAATCAGTAAACAAGAAAAACAAGATAGAATGATATATGAAAAGTGTGTAACTTAAACTTTAAGCATTCGCAGAGTTTTGGGTTCATAATATTAAGATGTCACAGTTTAATTTGACTCTAAATATCAATCCTTAATAGTACACGATTAAACGATCATATGAATAGCATATTTTATAATTTTTGAAAAATTATAATCAAACATTATTTTACACATGTATTAACACAGTAGACTAATAACTAATGTTGTGTACATGATCCACTCATGTATGAAGTTCCTCTTCTTTTTATTTCACTCTCTTATTGGTCTATAGTTGTAACTTGTATACGGTTTTGGTGTTAAAATTAATCAGCGTTCCCTAATTAGCATTATTGCACTACAATTTTAGTGTGTAAATATAGGTGGATGTAAAGATTATCCTCCTTGCTAAACATAACAATCGAGTATAGAATTAAGATTGATAACTTGATGAGTACTCTGAGAAATATGTAGATCAGTTTCAATCCGAATATATTCTATTGCAAATAAGGTTGATAAAAACACAAATGAACTCTTTTGCAGGACCATGCAGTTGACTCTCGCCATTTTGTCAACTGCCACCACAATGGCCTAAAAGAAAAACACTTAATTAACATGTAAATGAATGGATTAATGGTCCCTTCAATTAAATTCTCATAAGAACATATTCTTAGCCTCTTTAATTCCCTCGCAGCAGATATGATATAATGTGTAGTGAATGTGGCCAATGTATAACATTTAAATGAGATAATGAGGAATATGTCAGCATATACCAATATTGTGATATTATTAATGCGAGTTATATGATATATGATGGATACTATAAATAAAAGAAGTTGGTATTCACTATTTAACACCGGATGAAGTGAAGAAATTAAGGAAGAGATGAGGTCTTGTATGTAGATGAAGAGTCATGTCTAATAGCCAAGGATGACTTGCCTGGCTAAAGAACCATAACTTGGGATTTCATTTCCATATATTATATGTCACGAATTATGTAAAATTCTTTGTTTGGTTTATTAGCGGGCAAGCATCTATGGCTGATTGACTGTCTCTTGTCTTACATGCTAGACCTTCACTCTTCTCATATCATATCAATTATTAGTTTATTTGTTACTATTGAAAATGGTAATCTTGTGGGAAAGTTGAGTCTTGATAGAGTATCATTTTGTTTTAACAAATGGTCAATGATTTAAGCTTTTACATTTTTCTAAAAGATATATCTTTCTTGAATCTTATAGCAGAATCGAATACTAAACTATCATCAACCATTTCCAACCTAATTTAGTCATATTATTGGAGATTGTTTCATCTTTAGTGCTTGTTTTCATAGCTTAAATATTTTACATGTATAAGGCCAACCAAAGATCCTCGTTACTTAATTAAGGGGCTCTTTATTTTGTCTTTAAAAAAATAAATTCTTTGTATTTTTAAAAATAATTTTTGAAATATTAAAAGTTTTTTAACTTATCTTTTATATATTAAAAGACTAATTTTAATATTGAGTAATTAAAATATATTTAAAATTATAATTTTTGAAAAAAATCTATTTTAAAAATAAATTTTATAAAAAAACTATTTAAAATAATTTTAAAATTTAAGTGATTTTTTTAAAATTTTGATATAAAAAATTACAATAAAATGATAAAATAATTCAATAAAAATTTTAAAAAATTATTTAGAATAATTTTCTATTTCAATTTTTTTTTTAAACAATTCTTTATAACTTTTTTCTAAATACTATAAAAATTATTTTAAAAGAGAAACTAAACAAACGCATTCTAACTAAATATACTCTTTATAATTTGGATTGCGTGTAGATTAAGAAAACTCCACCTTGTATTTTTGCAATCTTAACACTTGATTTATCGTCTAACTTTTGAAAATGAAATTATTTATAGCGTCAAGAAAAATATTTTAGTTTTTTTAAAATATGTTTAAAACACTTTTAAAAATTCATCCATAAAAGTTTAGAATTTTTTAATATAAGATTAATTAAATATATTGTTTAATATGTCAAAAGTTTAGGATAAAAGATAATGAAAATATGTTTCTTAATTTTTTTTTTGTGTAAGCAAGATTCATTAAAACGGTGAACTAAACGTTCTCAATATCCGATTACACAGAAAAGCGGGTAAATAAAAACCCACCAAAAGGAATTACAAAACCAATTAGAATTACGATAGGAATAACAACGGATCCTTGTTAAACTCGTAAAAGCTACTAATGGGTTGAGTAATTTCTCCAAAAAAAGACCATTTCCACAACAAAGATTTAATCTTCCACAATGTATTATTCACATCCCAAACTTCGTTCCGGAAGCAAATACCGTTCCTACTAATCCAAAGAATCCACATGGTACCTATCCACACTACACCTAATTTGTTCACCTTAACCTTTTTCTTTTTACAAAAAGAATACCAATCCATAAAACTAACTTTGCACTCTTCATCCATTACCCTCCAAGGCTTCCCAATCCAAGAAGAAATATCTCTCCACACCACCTCCACCCCTTTACATTTTAAAAAAGAGTGATCACGGTTTTCCGGAACGGTATCGCAAAAAACACACCTTAAATTATCCGGTGTTAACACTATACCTCTAACCGATAATAAATCCTTGAAAGGAAGTCTATTTACAAAAAACCTCCACCCGAACGTCTTGATTTTGAAAGGGACATCCATCTTCCAACACAAAGTTAAAACTTCATTGAACTTCTCAAAAGGGCCACACGGAATACGGTTCCTTGCCATAAGACTATAGCTAGAAGCCACCGAAAAAGTGCCTTCCCCCGAAGCGCTCCACCTAACCTCATCCTTCTCTTCACTAGTAGGACCGCCACCGACTATAAAACTCCGAAAAAGATCCAAATTCAATCTCATATGATGGCTATCTATAAGTGTTTCCAAAATACCGCAATTTCCCCATTCCCAATTGCCGTTTGTCCAACCCCCCATACCCGCCACCGACACTTTTTTCAAAGCCGATAAGGAGTATAGATCCGGAAACTCCTCTCTCAAACACCTATTATTCCTCCACCTTGATTCCCAAAAGGGTGTAGAAAAACCATTACCCACTTTAAAAATACAATGGTCGGAAAAGGAATCCACCCTCTCTAAGTCACCACAAGAAATAACATCTTTCCACCAAAAAGAAGGAGAAGAAGTAGATGAATTTAAAGAAGAGAGATGAAGAGAAGATTGGGATAAAAGCGTACCTCCACCAAAGCATGACATAGCGATGTCCCCGTATCGAGCTTTCAACAAATCAATCCAAAGCAAATCTTCTCCCTTTAGAATTCTCCACCTCCATTTGTTTAGAAGGGCCATATTAAAGTCTGAGATATTCTTCAAGCCGAGACCACCCCACTCAAACGGAAGGCACACTTTCTTCCAACTAACCCAATAGATTCCTCTTTTGTTATCCTCCACCGCCCCTCTCCAAAGAAACTTACATTGCAAACTAGAGATCTCCTTCGCCACCCTAGAAGGCATCTTGTAAAAAGACATAGTGAAAATCGCAAGGGATCCAAGAATGGATCGCAATAAAGTCAATCTTCCCCCCAAACTAAGAAAACGATTCTTCCAACTTGCAAGACGCTTTTTCATCTTCACCAAGAGAGGTAACCACGCCTCGTACTTCCTTGGATTACACCCGACAATGATACCAAGAAAAGAAAAAGGAGTGTCTTCCACTTTACAAGAAAGCACAAAAGCGGCCGCTTCTAAAAAATTACTCGTCACATTAATCCCTATCAACTTACTTTTATGGTAATTGATGCCAAGACCCGAAGCCATCTCGAAAGCCTTCAAAACTATTTTAATAGCCCCTACTTGATTCCAATTCCCTTCACCTACTATCAAAGTGTCATCCGCAAATTGAAGAATTTCCACCGCACACCTCCCATTAATCTCCATACCCTTAAAGCGCCCAATGCTTACCGATTTCCTCACAAGGCCCGATAGACCTTCGGCCACAAGAGTGAAAAGAAAAGGAGATAATGGATCGCCTTGTCTTAACCCTTTCTCCACCCCAAATTCCTTCGTCGGACTACCATTGACCAAAACCGACATGTTGCTATGAAAAACCAACATTTCCATCCACTTCCTCCATTTTTCGCCGAAACCCATTCTTTTAAGCATGTATCTAAGGAAATTCCATGACACCTTATCATAAGCCTTCTCAAAATCCACCTTGAATAACAAACAACCTCTTCCCTCCTTCTTCACATAATCCACCAATTCGTTGGCAATTAACACCCCATCAAGAAGGTTTCTATTTGGGACAAAAGCACTTTGGTTAGAAGAAACAATGGAACTAAGAACTTTTTTCAATCTCCCCGCTAGTATCTTCGATAACACCTTATACATACATCCAACAAGACAAATAGGTCTATACTCATCCAACGAGATAGGATTATTAGTCTTCGGAATCAAAGCCAAAAAAGAAGAAGTAATCGCCTTGGAAATAGAGCCGCCGGAATGGAAATAATTGAGAAAATTGATGAAGTCCACCTTGATGAAACTCCAACATTTCTTTATAAACAAGAAAGAGAAACCATCCGGGCCCGGACTTTTATCTATACCACAACCCTCAATAGCCTCTTTTATCTCCTCCTCTTGAAAAGGTCTTTCAAGAAAAGAAGCGTCATTAGAACATAAGCTATTAAAAGGAATACCATCTAAGAGGATTCTATCCGAATCTTCTTCCACAAATTTATTAGAGAAATGCTTCCAAACTTCCTCCCTCACCTCTTCCACCTTATCCACCATGCCTCCTTGAGTCGCAATCGGACCTAAATGATTGAGTCTCCTTCTTTCTTTAACCACTTTATGAAAGAACTTACTATTCGAGTCTCCATCATTAAGCCATCTAAGTCTCGATTTTTGAACAAGCATATTCTCCTTAATCCTCAAATTCAACCAAAATCTCTTGTTAGCTTCTTGCCTTTCCAAAAGAGACTCCCCAATTAACTCCTCCGTTGAATCTTCTAACCTAACATCCCCCTCATTTATACCTCTCACCCCTTCCTCCACTTCCAAGTCAATTCTACCAAAAACCGACTTGTTCCACCACTTTAATCTATCTTTAAGCCGAGAAAGTTTTTCTTTTAGAACATAATCCCCTCTTCCTTCCACCACTAATTCCTTCCATTCTTTTTCAACAAAAGGAAGAAAAGAACTCAGAGAAAACCATTCATTATTGAATTTGAATGGTTTAGGACCCCAATTAGATTTATCCGCCACAAGCCACACCGGACTATGATCCGAAATATCTCGATTTCCAATTAATTGACCAACCACACCCCAACAATTAATAGCATTATGAGACAAAAGAAATCGATCTATCCTACTCATAGACCTTCCATCACCACTATACCAAGAGAATTTTTTACCTTTGCAAGGGACATCCACCAAGCCGCTATCGTCAATGAATTTGGAAAAAAGTTCCGAGCCCGAATCCATCTCCCTCACCGACCTACCTTTCCTTTCATGAGAGTTTTTTGTAGCATTAAAATCTCCTCCCAATATCCATTCACCATCCGAGAAGGTGTTCTTCAAACTAAGAATTTTTTCCCAAAGCACCTTCTTCTTATGAAGCACACAAGAAGAATAAATGTTCACAACATAAAAAAATTTCTCCTTCCAAAGCACCTTTATCCCTAAAAACCCCTCTCCTTTAAAGCTATGAATCACCTCCATCCTATCCTTCCTCCAAAAAGTAATAATCCCTCCCGATCTCCCGATAGAATTAGAGAAAGAAAAACCAACATCCATATTACTCCACATATCCCTCGCTATGTAATCCTCCATTAAAGTGATTTTAGTTTCTTGAATCATGAAAATGTCCGCGTCACCCTTCTTGATAATATTACTAATCCTTCTCCTCTTTAGAGAATTCCCTCCTCCCCTAATGTTAAAAGATCCGACTATCATTATAACGGTGTAGATAACTCCTTCCTTGATTCATTAACTAAATTTACTTCAAGATCCAATACTCCTCTCCTCTTGGTGGTACAAAAACGATCTTTTAAATTACTCAACCCCAAGTCTTCGAAACCCTCCTTCAAATTGCCTTCCACTCCTTTACTAACCACATCCCATTGTTTGGAATTGTTTTTCCCGATCAAAACACACTCCGCTAGATTTCCATAGCATGTCCCCACCGCTTCATCTTGGTTAGTCTCCGCCCCCACTTGAGAAAAATCATCTGACAGCAAAGAAATCCCTCCCCTATTCTTCTTAGAAACAGCCCCATTTGTTTTCTTGGACTCCCTGCTTTTACCATTCTTCCTTCTCTTCATGCAACTGGCAGCCCCTAGTTCCAAAAGTTTTTTAAATTTCACACTTTTGGGACAGGACACAAACTTCTTAGAATCTATACCAGCCCCTGGAAATTTCTTTCTGCAAGTCACCGCCCCATCTGGAAAAACCGCCTCGCCTGCCTCCTTACTCACTTCCGTCCCTTTCGGTGTCTCAGCCTCAGCCGGCAAAACTGAACTGCCTATTCCACCCTTAGCCAATTGATCAACAGATCTCACGGCTTCATCAAAACAACCTATCGGAGACCTGCCAACAGTGTTAGGGACAAAAGAACCCCCAGAATCTCCAGCCACCGAAACCTCTTTCAACCCAGATTTCCCTCCCTCTACCACTGCAGATTTCCGAACCAATATCGGGTCTACCTCCCTTAACACAGTTGAGAAAGTTTCTATGCTATCAACCGACTCCTCCTCCACGTCTACAAACTCTTCCGACCACAAACCTTCGGAACTAATAGAGTCTGAAGAAGCGGAAACATTAGATATGTTGCTATGAATACCTGAACCTTTGGAGGGTCGAAAAGATTCCAATTGGACCGCCAGGGTAGTCACTCTATTATCGATTGAAACCTCCACATGCTCCGGGAAAACCACGCCAACATTCACCATCACTTGAATCCTTGCCATCTCCATAGAAGAACGAGTCGCAGTAGCTTCGTCCATGCAAACCAGTGAGCCCCATTCTTTGGCCAGAGATTGAAAGAAATCGGAATTCCAAGTCACCACCGGAACTCCCCAAATCCGAATCCAAACCGTTCTGAAATGGTCAATGATGTCTTCCTTCCACTCAGATACATCAGAAAACCAATCCTGCCACCATTCCTTACCCTCCTTTATAAAATCCCCCAAAGCTCCCTCCTCCCTCTCTTCCAGTAAGCACTTGGTAGCCCCAATCGGAATAGCTTTTATAGCAAAAAAACCAGATCTTTCCATCCTCTGTTCTATTCCCCCGCCTGAACCCGGAACACGCAGCGTTGCCACCAAAGACTTAGATAACCTATCTCTATCTTCTGCTTTAGAGGAGAAAGCAAAAAGAACTTTTGAATTCACCACCTTGACCACACCGGCGCAATCCTCTGCCACGACGTCCGCGAATGAACGAGAGTCCCTATTTTGAGGCATAAACCCCCTAGAGAACCCCTGTCTCCGATAACCCTGGCCTTCCTGGTTAAGCAAATGAACCTCCTCCTTCCTCCACTTGCCTCGCGGTAGAAACCCATCCTTGTTCCTCGAAAACCTGGGCACATTGGCATGAATCTTGACCCCATCGAACATCACATTGTCGACTTTCACCGCCAACAAACGCGCATCCGTTACTGCTGCAAATCTGGCAAAACCAAACCTTTTGCCTGCCTTGTTCCTTCTAGGTGAAACTGCCACCTCTGCAATCTCCCCTATGCACCCAAAAACCTGAAACAGATCCTTTGCCTCGCATCTATCAGGAAAATGAGACACGAAAATCGACTCAAGCTTAGCTCCTTCCTTCGCCTTTCCCTTTGAGAATACGTCCCAAGTAGGAACCCAAGATCTGAAGTGTTTCTTCCTAACGTTGTGCCATTTCCCCTCCAAAGAAGAATCGATACCAGCCATGACCAACACCCTCCCGCCAGAGATCCGGAGAAGAAAGCGGAAACTAAGATCTCGAAAATAGCCCCTCGACAAGGTCCCTGTTCCTAAGAACAGGAATTTAAACCGAAGACGAAGAGATAAAGAAATCCTAGTTAACAGCCCCCAAAAACCGAACCCTAACAGGACGCGCCGGAGAGAAGAAGAGAGTCGCCGGAAATCGTCATCACACAGCTAGTCTTTTCCATGGCACGTTTAATATTAACTGCAAATATGTTTCTTAATAATACAATGTTTTGAGAAAGTTTTAAAGTATTTGTACGTCTAAGTCTAAGGAAGTTAAAGAAATTATTGAAAAAGGAACATAGTAAATTTTCAGAAAGATTCACAAATTCTATTTTTCACCATTTTTTTTTAGTCCGGTTCAGGGACGAGTTCTGGTATCAAGTGGTTCCATCCCCCTCCCGATCGCAGTTGCGGGGGATCGAACCGTGGTTCTCCCTACCAAGTCCAGCGCCAATCACCATTGGACCAACTAATATTTTACATCATAATGAATGTGCAGTATTTTGATTATATCCTGAGCTTCGTAACTCCAATTGACGTGTGACCAACGATAAATGAAAGCTAATATCTAGACCTACAACTTTTACGAAGAAATCAAAGACTAAATTGACTATTTTTTCCTCTGTCCATATGTGTAGTGTTTCCATACGTGTATGCCAGAATCAAATTCACCGATATTTTGGCACCAAAAACTTGATCGGTAAATTAATTAGCAAGTGTACTAATCTGCCACTGTAGTAATATTGAGAAATTCCATGATGTTGATTTGAAGGACTGCGTGAAATTATAGGATTTGTATTTTTCTTAAGTTGAACAAAAAGGTAATTTGGAGTTTTAATTTGGGTTGTTAGCAAAAGATAAAATTAAAATAAATTTACGATAGCAGAAAATAATGCAAGAAAAGCATGTCAGGAATGAGAGTTTGATCTTGAATCTGTTTGGCTTTGGCTAAATTAACCTTGTAATAACTAAGTTTAACTCCTACAGACTATTGGTTCTTGAGATTATCTATTCCTAAGTCCTTACCGAATAAACATTTGACTATTCAAATCAATTCACATGGCCATAGTAAATTGTAAACGAACCCATGCATGTAATTATTAAGAACAAAAACAGTTTTTAGATGGTATCCCTAGTCCTAGGTGATATATGTCTTATTCGCTAAAATTAAACTGTAAAGGATTTGGAAGAAACGTCATCAATACTTCAAGTTTATGGAATTCCTATCAAACAAAAGAAAGAAAAAAAGATGATGTGTTCTTTGTGTCATATATACCACCCTAACATAGATGATGTGTCAAGCTAATGACATTAAACAAGCACTGAGTGGGAGGCAACCAAATCAGGTTTTTTTTATTCTACTTTATTTTATGTTATTTAATTTCGTTGTCTCATTCTTATTTTAATTTTTATGATTGATAATTTTGGACAAAACATCACCCTGCCATCTGATACAAGAGAGAAAATGGTACCAGCCTTGAACATGTTTTTAGCAAGTTAAGAAGTCAATTTCATCGTATCCCCCTCAGAGAGATTCTGAGCGAAGGATAAATTCGATGTCAAAACAATAGAAGCAGCCTCCTCAAGGTGCGTGGAAGCCGAGAAGAGAAGATATTTGATATCTTTATGAAGGTAGTTACCTCCCCGAAGGCATTATCCTCAACAACTCGAGTCCATTTTGGAGAGCACTCAGTTCGAGCAGATTGTTGTTCCTCCTTCCTAACCCTCTTTGAAGAAACTAGAAGTGAGGTTGGTTCCTCCACTATCAAAGTGGTCACTGCGTCCATAAGAAGTTCCACCTCACAAACAAAAGTAGAAGCTTATACAGTCGGGTAGGAGAAATAGCAGTGGTCGCTTAAGGAGTGGGGGAAGATTCAAAAGTCTCGGTATTCACCATAGCCCGAATACCTTGAGCATATGCAAGTTATAGAACATGTTCATCTTGCTTATCTTATCCATGCTATTTTTAAAAAACAATCATGCCTGTAAAAACAGTATGAAGACTCTGCTCTCACCAAAGATCTCTCTCCCCTCCTCAAGCTTAATTGCACTCAATATAACATGAGTATCGATTCATATTTTCCTCACAACGGGAGAAGGAACCTCTCCAGGAGCGAACTCGTCCACATAACCAAGCCATCAAAACCAAGATTGCATTTCCTCCTTCATCGCCACCTTGTCCGAAGAGAGAACCCGACTTGGTATAATAGGAGCGAGTGGACCGCTTAAAATGGGTTTTGGACCAATACTTTGGGTACAAACCCCGACAGGAGTTATGAGGCTCGGTAGGAAGGTAACAGAAAACAGAGTGAGCCACGAGGGTGAAGGGATTCACCAATATAAAACGTTCCGAAAAATTATCCTAGTCCAAAGTAAAGGGTTCGAACCAATGGTTGACCAAATGGAAATAAATGAGTCCCTAGTTACGAAAGTTATATGGGGAAGTATCCTTTGGATTGAAAAGGTAAAAAAACTAAGAGAGGGTTTCCAGGATTTGTACTCGGTACAAAGTTGGAAGACCCTTATATATGCCAATGACCATAGATGAAGCTGGAAAGGAGAAAATTTTAAACGCTTTAGGATAACTACCTCAAATTCAAAAAAAAAAAAAGGTAATAGAAATCCTACTCTTGTAAACAAGTACTCATGGAATGAGACCATACAATCTTCAAAAGAACTACAGATCCTCTTTCCCCTAGCACCAGAAGGACCAACCACTCTGAGGGATTACCGACTACAATATCAACATCGCTTAAGGCGACCTCAGTACCCAGAGTTGAGGAAGTGCATGCTACTTTTGCATCCACCCAGTCATGCATCGGCACATCTAGCCGATTTCAAAAATTTAAGTGCTCTAGCACCTCAGCCTCGCTAGACTAACAACCTTCCGTTTCAGACGCACTTGAATGAAACCTCTAGCGTGTTCCCTCTTTTAGAAATTGGCATGTACCTCATCTTCAAACAAGACAGAATGGGGGGCATAAAGACCTCTGCACGACTTACTCTTCCGCCAACACTCGATATCAGGGCATCTAACGACTCAAAAGAAGAAGTTTCTTCCTCCAAGGAAGTCTCATGCATCCTTTCTAACCTAGAATCGTTAGATATGGATATAACTTCTGGTCCTACGTGACCAAAGTCTAATTCATCTCAAATCCACTTTATTCGATCCAATATATAAAAATAATTCACATGCGAAAAGCAAAGCACAATCTTTAATCTCCATTTTCATTATAGTTATCTTGAATCTTGAAATGACTTGGACGATGGAGTGATAGCCATGCAAGTTCACTTCGCGCCACCGTAAAGGAGATCAGATTCACTTCTGATTCTCGAAAGTATTAATTAAAATGTATAATTGAAATATAAAAATTAAAGTTGCATTAAAAACTAAAAATATCCTTATTTTTGTCCAGAAAATTAAAATACAAATATTGAGTAACAAAATTCATTAAAAATGATTATTTTGGGACAGAAAATTAAAATACATATATGGAGTTATAAAATCCATTAAAAAGTGTGTATTTCCAGCTTGCGCGCGTGAGTATGTGAACATGAGAAAGTCAGCAACAAGTAGGAAAAGAAACCAAAAAGTGAACATATGGTTCTGATTTCGGAAGAGAAAAATGAGTGAAGACTCGATTTGGGAGCTGTCACTGTCGCTGTCTCTCTTGCCTCCAAGTTCTACCCGTTCCTACTCTCTCGCTTTTTCCTTCATAATTGACTTTAATATGAAAAGCCTATGTACCAATCAATATAAAATTGAGATAATAATATATGACGACTCTTCGTTCTAGGAAGAAAAACATATTGGATTCAATTTCTACTGTCATTTGTACATTAAAAATAAAATCTAAAATGTGTTACATTTCTCATTTATTATTGTAAAAATATAACACCGCATTACAATTTCAGTTGGAAAAAAATTGACAATCCATAATAGTATACTTAGCTACTAAGTTTAAGATTCCCGTAAAAAGATAACTACTAAGATTTGGATCAACACCGTAAAGGCAACAATCACTGCTGCACCATTCTCATCTTTTGAATTAATCCAATAGATGTGATATTAAGCACTCAAAAATTGTTGTTGAGAATATCGAGTGTCAGAGAGAGATGCACATTCTAATGAACAAACAAATGATCAGTCCACGGTGATTAAAAAACAGAATCTATAACATTCACGCGTTTAGTAACTTTTACCACTTTTTCACCATATGATATTTCTAATTAAGGTGCATCTATATGACTTTATTAGCAAATAAACTAAAAACATTGCAGAAAAAGTAGTGATTAAGAAAACTCTTCTTTCCACCTCCTTCATCAATTGCTGTATGGCTCAACTGCCGTATCACTGTCGACTGCCGTATCACCGTCAACCGCCATAACACCGTCGATCGCGATTGCCATAACATCATCGACCGTCGTAACGTCAATAGGGACTGTTTTATCTCGCTTTCATCAATGTGTGTCTCTACTTTGTAGTTTTGTACTGAATTTACTGTCTAACTTTATATACTGATTGAAGAAATAATTTAACATAATAAGCTTCCAGCTCCTTGTCGATATATTGAAGCAATCATTTATTTCTATATTACTATAAGTGTACAATATGCATTCAGCTAAGTAGCTTTGTTGATTTTAAGTGCAAGAAACATGAAACATTAAGAAAATTTCAAAGCAAGAAATACAATGTTTTAAATTGTTGTCTTTTAACTCTTTTTTCAATTTTTTCATCAAAGTTTTTTTTTTTTTTGGTTTCACTCTTTTTTTATCAATTATTTAACTATGTTATTCAATTTTTCAAATTCATTTATTTGGGAGTATGGTAAAAAATAACATCTATAAATATTGATTGGAAGTCAATGATGGATATGAAATTAGATTCATCAGAGGTAGTTTATCAATCTTGGCTCGCTTATGGTGTATACATTGACTTTGGTGTTAGCAAACCTTATGTGAACAACAATAAAAAAAAAATTGGTTCTATACATTGTGTAAGTTTGTTTGTTGCAAGGAAGGATTACGACAGGTAAACAAGAGAGATGCTTTTATTAGTAACCATAGAGCTAAAACCAGAACTGATTGCAAAGCAAGGATTTCTATTGTATAAAAGAATGAAAATTTTGTCATACATGAACTTAGGGGACCATAATCACTCTCCAAAACAACCAGAGACCACGCACATGCTAGCATCACATAGAAAGATAACTGAGGTTCAAACATATGAAATTGATGATTAACCTGATGACTCTGGATGAAGACATAAGTAATCATTTTAACTTATCCGCACACAGGCGGGGCATAGTTCTATTAATGGATATACACATTTAGATATAAAAAACTATATCAACGCAAGAAGATAAAGAATTTTAGTGTACGACGATGCTGGATGTCTTTCACAATAATTTCAACGGCAATTGTTAGAGAATTTATCATTTTTTCCTGCATGTCAGATGGATGTAGAAAAACAAATTACAAATGTGTTCTGGTGTGTTGCAAATATGGTTTCAGACTACTGATACTTTGGTGATGTGGTGCCATTGGACACTACATAACAAACCATGCAAATAGACCACTCGCTCTAATTTCTATTTTCAACCACTATAGACGTTATGTCATTTTTGGTGTTGCATTATTGTATGACAAGACAATCGAGTCATTTAAATGGTTGTTTGAGACATTCTTAAAAACCAAAGATTGACTTTACTGACCAAGTCAAACAATGGCTAGAGTACTTGATGAAGTGATGTCTGGGACTCACCACGATTTATGCACCAGGAACTTGTTGCAGTGCGGAATCAAACACCTTGGCAATTTGAAGAAGGGTTTTTTTTAAGAGATTTCAAGAAATTCATGTTTAGATTTGACTATGTAGCATATTTTGAGACCGATGTTCTTAGAATGAATTACACCTTGCACTTTCTTTGATTCTTCTTTGTTGAATTTATTGCTAGACTTAACAAAGATAGTTTGACTTGTACTTGATTTAACAAATTTAGAGTATCCAAGCTCACATTTATCATTAGAGTATATTTGTTTGTTTAGCATATTTTCTAAACCAAGTTTTCCTTTCTCATATTTATTTAAGACTTGATTCAATTCAAAAAAAAAATGACTCAAGAGTTTCACATTTATTACATGTTGAAATTTTGACTTGGTCTAAATCCTTCTTTATGTAATTAGCTTTACTTTCTAGACATAAAATTATTTTCTTTTTATTATTTGAACATGTTCTATAAAGAGTAAAAAATATGCATACAATTTAATGAAAGCATTATACAATTCATCATAAGGTGGTTCAAGATCACTAACCTCGTTTTCTTCATCTTTAGAATGGTGTGAAGCCATTAATGTCATATTTGCTAGTTTTCCATCTGAAGATGAACATACTTCATTTTTTTGCCATGTCACATAAGCTCTTTTTGATTTCATATCCTTCTTGTTGTTTACTTTGATCTTTTTTTGAAGAGTAGAGCACTTGCTTTTGACATGACCTTTTCTTCCACATTCAACACAAGTAAATTTCATTCTTGAAGTTGACGCTTCTCTTTTTGACTGATTTCCTTTGTCTTTTCTTTCTAAAGAAGTTATCAAATTTTTTATTAGTGCATCAGCTTTATTATCTTCGGATTGAGATTCTTCATCTTGATCAATATCATGTTTTGGATTCAAAGCAAGGAATTTTGCTTTAACTTCACGCCTTTCATGCTTCTCCAATTTGTCATGGTCTAATTCATGTCTTTCCAATCGATCAAATTTCATTTCATGTTCTTGAAGTTTTCCAAATAATGCAGTCAATGGTGTTTTAGAAAGGCTCTTCTTTTTGGATATTGTTGTCACTTTTGGTTGCCATGCTCTAGACAATAATCTAAGAATATTGAGATTTAAATCATCATTTGTGAATTTTTTTCCAAGAGTAATCAAATGGTTTGTCAAAGGTGTAAATTTCTTTTGCAAATCAAGAATACTTTCATGGGGTAGCATTCTGAACAATTTAAATTCTTGAGAAAAAGTGTTCAACTTTTATCTTTCGATGTCTTCGGTTCTTTCGTGTGTTACTTCTAGTATATCCCAAATATCATTTGTTGTTTTACAATTTGATACTCAGAAAAATTCGAAAATTCCTAAAT
This sequence comes from Vicia villosa, assembly GCF_029867415.1. Classification (NCBI taxonomy): domain Eukaryota; kingdom Viridiplantae; phylum Streptophyta; class Magnoliopsida; order Fabales; family Fabaceae; genus Vicia; species Vicia villosa. Next base: position 36,579,921 of record NC_081182.1, on the reverse strand, counting down.
TTGATCTTCCCTATCAAATAAACAATTCACACTTATATAGAACTTAATTTCTCAAAGGTTTGATGAAAATTTTCTATAATATATGAAAATTATGTAGAAAATTTTTCCATTAAGTTTATGATTAAACACTTGAAATTTGAATGAATTGCTTGTAAATTTGAATGAAAGAGATGAATTGAAAATCTAATATATTTTGCTTTAAATACTTCATAAGAAACCTTTTAGAATAGTATCAATGTTTGGATAAAGTTCATAATGGATTGCAATGTTTTGAAATGGAATTGGTTCACCAATAGATTACCAACTCTAAAACGGCCATATTTTCCTAGTAGACCCATCATGTAATTGATTGCATGAAATGTGCAATAGATTACACTATTGAAAATTATGGTGGTTCTGGAAGTTTGATTATGGCGGACTGAGATGCCATAATTTACAAAACAAAATGCTTTTTGATAGACTTGTCATGAAATCATTGTTGCATGAATGTTTTATAAACTTTAGAGGGAAGTGGATGAGGTTTTTACAAGCATCTAAAGTTTATACAAAAATGAATTGACATTGTACCTTATTTCATGATCAATTCATTTACTTCCAAAACATCCTATGCTTATGCATTCTCTATTCTTGATTTCAAACCTTTTATTCTTTGATATTTCTTCTTTGAAAAGTTTTTGTCTTCATCAAAACTAAACTAAGATAGATCATGAACATCTTCTTCACAATATCCCCTTTTTTTATGATGACGAAATATATTTATGGGAAGTTTTTATTTGACACTTGATGTTCCCCATATCTTGTATATCTCCCCCTTTATTTTGCAATTTATGATTTGTCTTTGTTATCCAGAAAAATTAACAAAAACGACCATTTATTCTCCTCTTTTTTGACATTATCAAAAAGAAAAATAGTAAAATTCAAAGTAAAGTAACATAGGAAAAATATACATCGTATATTAAAGTATTTTTCATAATGATTTGATGCCAGCGTTGATATCAAAGTATATGCTCTTTGAAAGTGTCAATCTTTTCAATTCATCTTCAACCAAACGAAGTTCAGCTTACACGTATAAAGTGGCCCAGGATGAAGTTCAGCCACATTAACCTCTGTTTCTTCTCCTGACCTTTCATCGTCAGAATAATGTTTGTCGGTTGCTACGTAAGCAACCTTTCCCTTTTTAATTTACTTACTCGATCTGGCCTTCTCAGCTTTCAGACGTTCGATCTGTCGAACTCTGACAGCTAGCTGGGCCATATCCTTCACAGATTAATTATCCAATAATTTCTTTCTAATAGAATACTCTAATCCATTAGCAACCATTTCGACCAACTCATGATCAAGGACTTATGTAAAGCATATCGCTTTCAAAAGTCTAAACCTATGTAAAATTGCTCATGGAACAACCTCTCCAACTGGCTCAATGTCTGGAGTGAACTTGGGGGAAGTGTTGTAAACCAGGTAAATACATTTTTTGTGAGGGAATCAGGAAAATACTTCATCCTCAAATCCTCATTTACTACTAAGTCGCCAAGCTCAGTTTGGTATATGGCAACGTGTTCGACAATGGACTCTTCGACATCCCCCGCAAACTTAGTAAATTTTGGGAGTTTCCATCCTCTTGGTAACTCTGTCTGTAACACAAAATCTGGCAATATGAGGCATAAGTGGTCCTCTAAGAGCCAGTATTCATTTCGTTCATAACCATAATGCGTTCGACAATGGCTTCTAGGTTTTGCTTCCCAGCCGTAGCCTCGTGTCGAACTCGCCTAATGTTGAAAGTATTTTTGGGTAAATATTTTCGGTAATATATCGTATCCACAGGGATTGGTTAATATCACTGCCGTTCTATAGTTGTTTATTTTGAGTTAGGAAAATTGAGTTGATTTATTTTATGATTTTAATAATAGCAAAAGTAAACAATAAATTAAAAGCGAGTAATGAACTGTTGCTAACGATCAGAGAAATATGTTGAACCTTAGGGTTCATCAACCTATTCCTATACAATTATCAATTAATTCACAATTGAACAATCTTTTGCATCATTATCTTCACTTATCCTCAAATAAGATTCCATGTCTGCAAATCAAATTAGATAACTTTTACCGGTATGAGATTCGATCTCTCCAAATATCAATATCGATAATAGTAATTAAGAACGATAATTATGAAAACTCAATCCCAATTCCATCTCTGCGAATTGGTATTGAATCAATATAGTAACCTAGGGCAAAAGTTAAATCCTTTCTTTCGATCAAAGATTCAACGATAAATTAAGAATAAAAACAAGATTTCTTATTGATAATGAATTCAAACAATTGTTCACAGGAATTAATTAATGGTATTGTATATTCATAGGTTAACTACTACCTTAGATTCAACACGAGGGGTTTAGCTCTCCATAGACATGAAGAACACACAAAGATTAATGGAAGAATTCATCTTCATCAAAGGAATGTCTTCGCTTGATAGAGAATTGGTCTTCAATTGATGATTGTGGCTGCACCTTCAGATTGCTCTCCTAATTTCGCTCTTCCCAAAAGTTCTCTTTCTCTTGGAAGCTAGGGCTTTTAAATAGAAGTTTTGGGCTTTTAACGCCGAGGCCGCGGCGCGGCATCGGACTGGCGCGGCGCGCTTCAAAACAGAGATATTTTCGCGGCGCGCTCTAGGACTCTCGCGGCGCGCTCTTTGCAATTTCCATCTTTTTCTTCTGCCTTTGAGACTTCCAGCTCTCTTTCCTCCTCATGTTCTTCTCAAGCTTCAATTCAGCTCTAAACCTGCAACAATAACACCCACAAGTGATTCGATTTGCTTTACGCACGAACTAAACTTGTTCAGTTCAATTCTTAATAAAAACCTATGGATTTATCACAATTTGCATTAGTTTAGAGAAGAAATCACTTATATTAACACATGAATTTACCATTAATTTACTCCTAACAAACTCTCCCCAACTTAGAGTTTTGTTTGTCCCTAAACAAAATTACTTACCTCCAGCAAAGTCTACCGACAATCAAGCAACAAGTTTTTTCAAAAAGTTTTTCTCAAGTGGTTCAATCCAGTAACCAAGTCAAACACTCCTCTTCTGCCTGCTAACTCAGAATATACACATGAAACAAACTTTGAAAGCAAATTACCTCCAGAAGTTCAAAACACTACACAATTGTAATTGAATCAGCACTAATCACTCTCATCAACAAGTATGATGAATAAAAGAGGGGTTAAACACTCATCCAAACAATTAAATCAACAAAGATCCATATCATACGTTCACCAAATTGTCAGCATCAAGTCTTGTGGAATCTGAGAATCAGAAGGTCTTTCTCGGGTTGTAATGTGGTTTAAGATTCAAAGAAAAGAAGATATTCAAGGGTTGTTCCTAATCTAGGGTAGCATCCAAATCATAACTCCTTCCTTCTTCTCTATAACTTTAATTCTCTTACCCGTTCATCTTTTTCCATTCGTAGCTTGGTTTTTCTTTTTCACTTTTTTTTTTCAACAACCGTTATATTCAAACGTTGTTCTTTTTCCATCAATTTTCTTTTTTTTTTTCAAGCTACGACTTCTTTAATCTTTCACCAATTACCACATGTACTTCCTCTTCTTTTGAATGTGACTCTCCCCAACTTGGAGGTCAACCTGTATTTAGATTATATGAATGCTCCCCTACTTTCTAAAATAGGTCAAAGAGAAAAACACATCACCAAATTTTATGGTTGATGGTCCAAAACAAAACTTTTTATTGAGATCAAAACTCACCAGGTATTTTCCTTAGTGCATATTCTGATGCTTATCTTGACCTCAGGCTCAAAGAATGGTTAGCAAAGGATCACACTCTCACAGAAGCAAATAAGTTGTACATTAGAATAGGCTAAAAGAACTCTCTCAGATTCAAACAATTGCCTAAATCACTTTCACAGATTTCCACAAACGATGCAACAACCGGTTTAGCATGATACAAACACGTCAAAATAATTGATGGTCTCCTGCATATAGTAAACAATGGAAAGCTTTCCTCACAATGGTTAAGGCTAAGCCGATCCAATAAAATAGTGTACCATAAAGAACTTCTGTTAAGAATTTACTAACAACCTAAATTTCATGCACACAATAGGAGCTTGAGTTCGAAAATTCATACCTGCCTTGTCACTTATTGAAAAAGAAAGTGAAAATTTAATTTTTTTCAAAAAAAAAAAAAATTTCACTCACTACCACTTTCACGCATGTTGCTCCGTTGTTGGTGCTTTGCTTAAGATTCTCATTCTGTTGTGGGACTACTTACTCTAAATCGAGATGGATAGAAAAGAAACAAACTAATTGTAATACTTAACATAACTTAAATCAAATAAAAACAAGTCATAGTGACCCCTGAGGTTCACTAGAGTCTAGATTAGATAAACAGAAAAGCAGTAGTCTTATCATCACCTCAATTACCAACACAAAACAATTTTTTTCCGCTCACTCTTACATCACCTCTCATCACCTCATACAAACATGGCATCAATATCAGCCTCAATATCCGCATCATTCTCCTGTTCTTGGTTATCAGCCCCAGCAATCAAAAACTTCTACTTCAATGATGGTTTGAAGTGGCATCTCATCCCGTTTACTTATCCCACCAACTCTTTGACATTTGTCACAACTCTTTGCATGGTGCTGGGCGTCTTTGAAAATCGTTGGCCAGAAAAATCCGGATTGGAGGACCTTTGTTGCCGTCCTCCATCCATTAAAATGACCACCACTCGGTGAATTATGACAATGCCACAAGATTTGTTGGGCTTCTTCTTCAGTAACACATCTCCTTAGAATTCCATCCTTACCTATCTTGAACAAGTATGGGTCGTCCCACACATAGTACTTTGCATCGGCTAACAACTTTTTCTTTTTGTTCCAGTCAAAGTCCTCCGGTATCATACCGGTTGCTTTATGATTAGCCAAGTCGGCGAACCATGGTCTTGTTTGTATTTCAAAAAGTTGTTCATCCGGGAATGTCTCATTTATTTCAGCTTCTTGGTTGGTGACATTTACATTGACCAACCGGGATAAATGATCTGCTACCACATTTTCTGACCCTTTTTTATCCCGGATTTCTATGTCAAATTCTTGTAAAAGAAGGACCCAACGAATGAGTCTTTGCTTCGAATCCGGTTTGGTGAGCAAATATTTTATGGCCGCATGGTCTGTGTAAATCACCACTTTTGACCCAATGAGATAGGATCTGAATTTTTCAAGAGCATACACTATAGCTAAAAATTCTTTTTCTGTGGTAGCATAATTGACTTGAGCGTCATTTAGCACCTTGCTTGCATAGTGTATGACATGAAAAACTTTTCCTTTCCGTTGGCCTAACACCGCACCTATGGCATAGTCGCTAGCATCACACATAAGTTCAAAATGGTTTTTCCAATCTGGTGCTACTATCACAGGTGCGGTAGCTAGCCGTTCTTTCAGGTCATTGAAGGCTTTAACACAAGATTCATCAAAATTAAAACACGTACCTTGATTGAGTAGATTACTCAAAGGCTTGGCAATCTTGGAAAAATCTTTAACAAACCTTCTGTAGAATCCGGCATGACCTAAAAAACTTCGTACTCCTTTGACATTTATTGGAGGTGGGAGCTTTGAAATTACCTCGACCTTGGCTTGGTCTACTTCAATTCCTCTTGAAGATACTTTGTGTCCGAGTACAATTCCTTCTGTTACCATAAAATGGCACTTCTCCCAATTAAGAATCAAATTGGTCTCAATACACCTTTCAAGTGCCACGTCCAGATTGTTCAAGCATGTATCAAACGTCTTTCCGAACACTGAAAAGTCATCCATGAATACCTCAATACTCTTTTCAATAACGTCAGAGAATATGGCCTGCATGCATCGTTGAAAAGTTGCTGGAGCATTGCATAGTCCAAATGGCATCCTCCTATATGCGAAAATTCCAAATGGACATGTAAATGCTGTCTTCTCATGATCCTCTGGGTTGACTACGATTTGATTGTATCCGGAATATCCATCCAGAAAGCAATAGTAATTCTGCCCCGATAATCTCTCAAGCATTTGATCCATGAATGGTAATGGAAAGTGGTCTTTCCTTGTTGCTTTGTTGAGTCTCCGGTAATCTATGCACATGCGCCACCCGGTCACAGTTCTAGTCGTATGAGTTCATTTTTGTCATTACGGATTACCGTCATGCCTCCCTTCTTTGGAACAACTTGTACCGGACTTACCCATGCACTATCAGAAATTGGGTAAATCATTCCTGCTTCTAGGAGTTTGATCACCTCTTTCTTTACTACCTCTTTCATTGTTGGATTTAGTCTTCTTTGTGGTTGGGCCACTGGTTTGAAGTCTTCTTCTAACATAATCTTGTGCATGCAATATGCAGGGCTGATACCTTTTAAATCTGCCAATACCCATCCGATTGCTGCTTTATTCTTTTGAAGGATTTGTATGAGTCTTGCCTCTTCTGTAGCATTTAACTTTGAGCTAATAACGACCGGTTTACTTCCCTCTTCATCTAAAAATACATACTTCAAATGAGTTGGGAGTAATTTTAATTCTAGCTTCGATTCTTTCACTTCTTTTTTTAGCTCCAAATCCTCCACTTTGTCTTCTTTGTTGGATGTGTTGCCACCCTTCTCTAATTCTTTTAGAAACAACTCAATTTCTTTTTCTTCTTCTTGAGTGAGTACATTAAATGAATCAACAAGAGATCTCTCTAAAGGATTAGAAAGATGAATTTGGCTCGCCACTTCCTCGACACTTGCTTCAGTTACATCCATGCGAAAGCAATCATTTTTGTCTTTGGGTTGTTTCATGGCATCAAAGAGATTAAAACATACCTCTTCATCTTGGACTCTTAGCTTCATTATACCGTCATCGATGTCGATCATCATCCGGGCTGTTTTCATGAATGGTCTTCCAAGGATGATAGGTGAATCTTTATCTTCTTCCATATCAATCACCACAAAATCCACCGGAAACAGAAATTTGTCAACTTTCACTAACATGTCTTGTGCAATTCCATACGGGAGAGTGGTAGATTTGTCTGCTAGTTGCAAAGTCATTCTTGTTGCTTTCATCTCAATATTTCCCAGCCGCTTTACTATTGATAAAGGAATTAGATTTATGCTTGATCCGAGATCAATCAATCCATTCCCAATATTTTGATTTCCTATTGTAACCGGCAAAGTGACTCTTCCGGGATCTCTCGCCTTTTGAGGAAGGCGCGATATGATAGCACTACATTGTGCATCAAGTATAATAACCTCTTCTTCTTCCGGTCTTTTCTTCTTTGTCAAGATATCTTTCATAAATTTCGCATATTTTGGCATTTAGGCAATAGCTTCAGAGAATGGAATATTAATTTGTAGTTGCTTAAAAATTTCCATAAACCTGGCATATTGTCTAGCGTTGTCTTTCTTTGAAGGAGCATGAGGATATGGCAAATGTTGACTTGGAATCGTGTTGTTCGCCATCTTATCTTTAGCACTCCTTCTTTTTAATTTCTCCTTCTTGACTTCTCTACTCATATCTTCCTCTTCAGCCCCCTTGTTAATAATTTCATATTCTTCATCTTCTCTATTATGTTTTTCATCTTCCTTTTCTTTATCGTCTTCAACCTCATTCATTTCCTGCTCATCCTTGCCACCTTTTTGTCCAGACCTTGTCACCACTGCTTTGCAATGTTCCTTTGGGTTCTCTTGAGTGTTGGCCGAGAAAGTTGCATTTGATTGATTAGTTGCAATCTGCTTAGCAAGTTGGCCCACTTGAGTTTCTAAATTCTTTATAGCTGCTTCTTGATTCTTTTGATTTGTCATGGACATTTGCATAAATTGTGTCATAGTTTCTTCTAGCTTTGATTGTCCTCCTTGTTGTGGTGGTGGTTGAGTGTACGGTTGGAAGGCTTGTTGTTGATACCCTTGATTCGATGGCCTTTGTTGGTACCCTTGATTGTTATACCTTGGTGGATAACCTTGTTGGTATGGCTGATTTTGATATTGATTCTGCCTTTGTCCTTGGTTGTTATTCATGTAATTCACTTCTTCTTCTAGCACTGGTGGACAGAATCCTGTTTGATGATCTCCCTTGCACAATTCGCACTTAGCAACTTGATACGAATTAGATATCCCGTTCAGCTCCTTGATCTGTTGTGGTAATTTAGACATCTGTTGTGTCAAAAGTTCCACTTGTGAAGTTAGCAATTTATTCTGAGCAAGTAGAGCATCACTGTTGTTCAGCTCCAACACTCCGGGTTTCTTATCTCTTACCGTTCGATCATGGTTGCCTTGACGATCATTTAGAGCCATTCGCTCTATTATCTGAGTAGCTTCCGCAGGTGTTTTGGACATGAGTGAACCACCAGCTGTGGCGTCCAAGAGTGTCTTGTTTGTAGTGGTGAGACCGTTACGGAACATATGGATTTGATCAACGTCTGTAAAACCGTGTCCTTTGCACTTTCTCAACATAGCTTTATACCTTTCCCATGCTTCATTCAAAGATTCATTACTACCTTGAGAAAATACTGCTATTGCTGTTTTTGCTTCGAAGAATCGGTTTTGAGAGTAAAACCTTTCCAGAAATTTTTCTTCTAATGTGTTCCAATTAGTCATCACTACTTCAGGTTGATCCAAGTACCAATCTTTTGCCTTAGATAGCAAAGAGTGTGGGAACAACCTCTTAAATAATGCTTCCTCATCAGCTTGAGCGACACCCGTGGTACCCGGTAACTCATAGAATCGAGTAAGATGCGTGTACGGGTCTTCATGGTCCAATCCGGCGAAAGGACTTGCACAAATCAGTTGTATGATACCGGTCTTCAGTTCTGTCGGTCGCCCGTTGGCGGCAGTTCTAGCGAACTGAGGATTGAGTCTTGGACTATTAGCACATGGACCATTAGCAGCCATGTTGACAACAGTAGGTTGTATAATAACTTCCGGTTCTTCTTCCGTGAATAGTTCGTGAAAGAAGAATCCTTCTTGCGACTCGTCAATGGTTTCAAGTTGTTGTGACGATGTCGCGGTTGCGTTGTCTCTTGCTTTTGCTATGTTTGCTCTTCTTCGTGCTTTGCTTTTTAACCTCCTAGCGGTCCTTTCGATCTCGGGATCAAAAAGAAGTTGATCACTGGGAACTTTACTGCGCATACACGATCTTCTGCAAAAACTAGCAAACACGTGAAACAACCAAATCGAGAAAATAAAAATTAAAACTCAAAATAAGAACTATTGCAATGCGTGCAATATTGACACCAATCCCCGGCAACGGCGCCAATTTGTTGAAAGTATTTTTGGGTAAATATTTTCGGTAATATATCGTATCCACAGGGATTGGTTAATATCACTGCCGTTCTATAGTTGTTTATTTTGAGTTAGGAAAATTGAGTTGATTTATTTTATGATTTTAATAATAGCAAAAGTAAACAATAAATTAAAAGCGAGTAATGAACTGTTGCTAACGATCAGAGAAATATGTTGAACCTTAGGGTTCATCAACCTATTCCTATACAATTATCAATTAATTCACAATTGAACAATCTTTTGCATCATTATCTTCACTTATCCTCAAATAAGATTCCATGTCTGCAAATCAAATTAGATAACTTTTACCAGTATGAGATTTGATCTCTCCAAATATCAATATCGATAATAGTAATTAAGAACGATAATTATGAAAACTCAATCCCAATTCCATCTCTGCGAATTGGTATTGAATCAATATAGTAACCTAGGGCAAAAGTTAAATCCTTTCTTTCGATCAAAGATTCAACGATAAATTAAGAATAAAAACAAGATTTCTTATTGATAATGAATTCAAACAATTGTTCACAGGAATTAATTAATGGTATTGTATATTCATAGGTTAACTACTACCTTAGATTCAACACGAGGGGTTTAGCTCTCCATAGACATGAAGAACACACAAAGATTAATGGAAGAATTCATCTTCATCAAAGGAATGTCTTCGCTTGATAGAGAATTGGTCTTCAATTGATGATTGTGGCTGCACCTTCAGATTGCTCTCCTAATTTCGCTCTTCCCAAAAGTTCTCTTTCTCTTGGAAGCTAGGGCTTTTAAATAGAAGTTTTGGGCTTTTAACGCCGAGGCCGCGGCGCGGCATCGGACTGGCGCGGCGCACTTCAAAACAGAGATAATTTCGCGGCGCGCTCTAGGACTCTCGCGGCGCGCTCTTTGCAATTTCCATCTTTTTCTTCTGCCTTTGAGACTTCCAGCTCTCTTTCCTCCTCATGTTCTTCTCAAGCTTCAATTCAGCTCTAAACCTGCAACAATAACACCCACAAGTGATTCGATTTGCTTTACGCACGAACTAAACTTGTTCAGTTCAATTCTTAATAAAAACCTATGGATTTATCACAATTTGCATTAGTTTAGAGAAGAAATCACTTATATTAACACATGAATTTACCATTAATTTACTCCTAACACCTAACCACTTGGTCAACGTTCTGGTTTCGATTTGCTATTACCACATGAGGTGGTTCAATAACTCTTGGTATTTGTTCAATAACTTGAGGGATTTCATGTGTGTGGCCAATGTTTTCATCAACCACTTCTTCATATTGCATATGCACCTTTGGAGATGGTGGTGGTGCAGCATGTTAAATTGGCACGCTAGGAGCGCCAAGGAAATCACCTATATGAGTCATTTGAATTTCCAAAGTTTGGTAACTCTGGGTCGAACTCTGTATTAAAAGTCATAATATAGTCCCCATTTGTTGTGTAAGCAGATGGACTATTTTGTGATTACTTTCATCCATCTGTCGTCTCATAGCTGCAACAGAATTCGTGGTGAAAGTCAGAATTTCCTGGGACGAAAACCATAAACTAGTTGGACGACCAAACTGGTTTCTAACGGGCTCGACATATGGTAGGGTGAGAATGCTGATGCTGAATTTTTAACAAACGTCGAATAATTGCCATGCAGTCCTGCCATCATTGTTGTTGGCATCCCATATGGTCGGTCCCTACCAATCATGGGAATATTGAAACTAGGCATATATGGAATTGTAGTGCTGGACATAGTTGGCTTTGGAGTCACCGGTTGACTCGTCGTTGCTGGTAGGCTGTGTGCTGGTGACGATGCGGCCATTGAGCACGAAATAGCCTGAGACGCTTGTGAAGCACTAGTACTTCCTCTTGGGGGGATGTTCCCTATTTGGATCTGGATTTGTTGGATCACCCATTTTTCTCCCACTTCTCAATCTCATACACGGATAGAGACAAACTCAACACAAACGGGTCCCACTAGGTGTGCCAATTTGTTTTTCGCGAACAATCTCTAGCCTCTTATTAAAGGTTACCTGCAGGATCAGCTACAAGAATCTTAGACTTAGTGTTGAGTGTTAATGTGAGTTTGGTAACTATACATATTCCATAGTTCTCTAGGTCGGGTACCCAAGTCGGATGCGCCGAGCAGTGCTAAGGAGTAGTAGCAGCCGAGTTGCTGCTAAAACAACTTGAGGTCAGAAACTGGGATGATAGCCCGAAGCTATCTTGGCTGGCTCGGGAACAGGGGGATCAATGGTCATAAGACGTTATAAGACATTGATGGAGTCGGTTACGCATGATTAATGAAGACATAACAAGTACTCATGGATGGTTACAAGCGTTACGAAGCTGACTAATGGTCATTAGACCATGGACTTCACTATAAATAGGGAATTCCGACAGAGGGATAAGCAAGACATAATTCTTAGGTGCACGCATTTCACAGTTGTGCCACCCAAATCCCCCAATCCATCAAATATCTTCCTCTGAGGCCTACGTCGAGGAGGAATATATCCCTAAACAGTTGCGACCTCGCTGGATTCTCTTTCGGGAGGTATTCCAAAGATGTTTTGAGGAACAATAACCAAGGATGAATGGTGTAGAAAAGCGCAAAAGAAACAAGACAATTGCTAAGAAAAATTAAAACAAGCAAAACAAAAGACTCAAATTAAATTGGAAATTGCTTTGAATTAAAATATTGGAAGCAAACATACATTTCAAAAAAGGAAACTCGTTTCTCTCTTAGATGCGGATACTTTGAGCGTAGTACTTTGAATGTAATAAATTGCGACCCCTTAAATGAATACAACAACTTGCTTAAATAACTAGTAAATTAAAATAACCATCGACAATTATTAATGCTCCACGTTGGGATTTTGTGTGAGGTTTCGTCCCAACTTTCCCCATGTTCTGTTTTATGGCTCATAAGTTGATAACTTCTTTTGCCGCCATTTTCTCAATCTGTATTGACAAATTTTTGCTACTTTCGACCCTCCTTTTTGTCGATCCAAATTCCCAGGTTGGAGGCTCAATCGACTAGCTCTTTGGAGATTATCTCTTCGATTATGTCGACAGTCCCCACTTGCCCCCTTATAGGATAATCAATGGGTTTTTCTAATAAAAGATACCCTTTCAACTTGGGGCCTATTTCCTTAGTCGAAATTTGCTTGTCAACAAATCCCCCCCCCCCCCCCCCCGCCCCCAAAATGCCAATTTCGACAGAGATTGTGTCAATGGAAAACTTAAGAATTTTCTTTTTGTAGTTTCGGCTATACGTCTTCTCAATGAAACGTCATGTGTCATCATGGCCACTTTATGCACAACAGTTTCCCATGTCAATCTATCATTTCTCATGATGACTCCTAGTTTTTAGGGCGTGGGCTTTCAAACCAAACTCCACTAACTTTTCCACTCCATGTCAGTCGCTGTTGGATCAAACGACTTCTGTTAGTCATCGATATGTCTATTTCCCTTTAAATAATGGTTTAAACAAACAACATTTCCTTCTTCTTCCATTTACTCATTTTGTTTTCTGCAACTTAAACAGAAACCCGATTTTTATATGGGCTAATCTTTAATTCTCTGTTAATTGAGAAACACATTTATGACTAATTTGAATTTTTAAAGTGAGGTCAAGATCACTATAAAAAAAGAATAACACAAAAGAGTAATTCATTCACATTTTTTACTTATAAAATCATGTGCAACTCTTAAAGGCTTAACATATATATGGTTATCAATTAGTATATCCAACCTAAAAAATATTGATGAATTTTTAATATATCTATAATTATTTTATTCTATTAATAATAAATATTCCTATAAAGATATTATCCAAGTTAACTTTCATAAGACAATTACAGTATATATAAAACAACGGAAAAGCTAACATGTGCCCCAAGGGCACAAGTTAATGAGATATTTATAGAAATCCTTTTTTGGAACTTGTGCATTCAATGTATCGAAACTTTAAATATAACTTTATTGTATTTAATTATATTTAACTTTTTTTAATTATAGTATCCTTAACATGTGCCCTTAGGACACATGTTAGCATAACCCATAAAACAATTCTGGTTATCAGCAAATTTAATCCAATATTTTCTATAATTTGTCCAAAGAAGAAACTAGTATATATTTAAGAACTCCTTTAGTAATAACATGCAAAATATCCGCCGTTGAGCACATAAATTGCCGACATGGCGCTAAGGAGAAACCGAGAAAGTTGAGTGGCGCTAGCCAGCGGGAATGAAGTCCCAAACGCGAGTGTGTGCCACGCTCCAAATCGTTGCATTATGCTGCGTAACCTCCCTTATTGGTTATTGCTGTCAGCAAGGCTGGGTCGGGTCTCACTCTACACTTCTCTCTATCTCGCTCCTCCAATCGCAATCCCACACCCTCCTAACTCCTACATTCAACAACCTACTCAAACCGCTTGTCTCTGATTCCTATTCCTCTACTGAACACTAACCACACCAGAGTAATTCTCTTCTCTCTCAGCAACTGAAGCAGAGAAAAAAGCATGAAGGAATCAACAGACTCAGACCCAATAACAATTTGCCTCACCCTAACCAACTCCCTTCTCCACCAAGAAATCCCTACCGTCCATCACTTAAAATCCAAGTGGTCAATCGCCCGACTCAAACTCACCTCCCTCCAAACCCACCTCACCGATTTCTCCACCGAATATTCCACTTCCTCCACCACCAACCCCCTCTCCCTCCACCTCCTCCACTCCATCACCCAAACCCTCCACGACGCCGTTTCACTCTCCCACCACTGCCAGTCCCCCTCCGATTTACCTCTCGGAAAACTCCAAACCCAAAGCCACCTCGACTCACTCATCGCCACCCTCCACCGCCACCTCAACGACTGCGACGTCCTCTTCCGTAGCGGCCTCCTCCTCGAAACCCCCGCTTTCTCCAAACGAGAAGCCGTTCGATCTCTTTCCAGAAACCTCATCGCACGGTTGCAAATCGGGTCGACTGACTCAAGAGCCGCCGCGATTGATTCACTTCTCTCCTTACTCCACGAAGATGATAAAAACGTCACTATAGCCGTCGCGCAGGGTGTAGTTCCGGTGCTCGTTCGTTTACTGGACTCCTCCTCTGATATGAAGGAGAAAACCGTTGCTGCTATTTCTAGAGTCTCGACAGTGGATAGTGGGAAGAATAATCTACTTGCGGAGGGGTTGTTGCTGTTGAATCACTTGCTTAGGGTTTTGGATTCTGGAAGTGGTTTAGCTATAGAGAAAGCTTGTATTGCGCTTCAGGCGTTGAGTCTTACTAGAGATAATGCGAGAGCGATTGGATCTAGAGGTGGGATTTCGTCTCTGTTAGGGATTTGTCAGGGTGGGACGCCTGGTTCGCAAGCTTCGGCGGCGGCGGTTTTGAGGAATTTGGCGAAATTTAATGAGATTAGAGAGAATTTTGCGGAGGAGAATGCGGTTGGTGTTTTGTTAGGGTTGGCTTCTTCTGGGACGATATTGGCGCAAGAGAATGTGATTGGTTGTGTGGCGAATTTGATTTCGGAGGATGAGGGGATGAGGGTTTTGGCTTATAAGGAAGGTGGAATTGAGTGTTTGAAGAATTTCTGGGATTCGGCTCCAATGATTCAGAATCTTGAAGTTGGTGTTGAAATGTTGAGGTATTTGGCGTTGACGGGTCCGATTGGGGAGGTTCTTGTTGCAGAAGGGTTTATTGGGAGGGTGATGGGAGTGTTGAATTGTGAAGTTTTGACGGTGAGGATAGCGGCTGCGAAAGCGGTTTATGCAATGGGTTTGAATGGTGGAAACAAAACCAGAAAAGAAATGGGGGAATGTGGGTGTGTTCCTTTTTTGATTAAGATGTTAGATGGGAAAGGCGCGGAGGAGAAAGAATCCGCTGCAATGGCGTTGTCCGTGTTACTGCAACACCCTTTCAATAGAAGGGTTTTTCGGAAGGATGAAAGGGGAATAGTTAGTACAGTTCAGCTATTGAACCCTTCTTTGGTTAATTTAGATAAGCAATACCCAGTTTCTGTTCTGGTTTCGCTCTTGCATTCTAAGACTTGTAGGAAACAAATGGTGGCTGCTGGTGCTGGTGTATATACGCAGAAGCTTGTTGAATTGGATGTTCCGGGTTCGAAGAAATTGTCGGATGGACTTGGTCGTGGTAAGATCTGGGGAGTTTTTGCAAGACCCTAAAAGATCAGATCCATATTAAGCTAAATCATGGTACAGGAACAAGAGCAATAACAAGAACGACCGATGATTTTTCATTGAATCTGTATGTATGATATGATAGGTGTGTTAATTTTTTTCGTTTTCTTTATCATTTTTCTCTTTTTCTTGTAAATTACTAATAATTGATGCTTATTTCTCCTGTAGTATGCGGAGATGAGTTTTGTCAAATTATTTAATTGGATTTTGTGTTTATGTTTAGGAGCATCATAAAGTACATCATTTTGCATTGTAGTGTTGTTCATAGTGTTAACTAACTGCAAAAATGAAATTGCTATGCTGTTTTTACTTGTGCAATTGAATATCAATGGAATGCTATTTTCAATATAGCTTTCCAGCATTATCTTCAGGTATATCTAACATGCTGCTAGAACAGAATAGGGTAAGATGGATTTTCAACGCACATGTTGAATAGACATGCCTTTAACAAATCATAAATTCTCTTACAAGGGTAGGTAACATGTTAGTGAAAACTCCAGGATACAAATCACCATTGATATTTTAGGTGTTGGTTGAACCATGGTTGACTAATCCTGTTAATTTGCTATTTTAGGTGTTGCTTTCTTGGTAACTTTTTTTTATCATGGTTTACATTTCATTGAAATCTATATATCATACTAATAAAAAAAACTGCTTTCTTTGGCTTTGCCTCAATAGTATAAGATTACATTAGTGCAAGTGTATGCTGCCATGGGATTTTCCTCAATGTATATTTGGTGGATGGTGACATTATTGCCTGTAAGGGCCATGTGCTTTTGTTCTTGAGCATGTGCTTGTAGTCTATGAATTGCCCAAATTGCAGTCTTGTTGTTGTCTGTTGCTATAACACATTAGGACCCTACCTTAATGTTTTTCACACGACTCTCTTCACTTCTGGGCTTGTCCTTTTAGTCTTTAAACAATTGTTTCTGTTCAAGAGTTGAAGTCCCATGATATTGAATGCATGAATTAAATTGCTTTTACTGCCTTGTCATTATTATCAGCAATACATGCAAAACCTTTATATGACAGCTGTACGTGAGGAATCTTCACATCCTGGAGACAGTTCTTTAATATAGAAAATATAGATAGTTGTTTAGGCCAACCGAAAATGTACAGTATTCTAGAATTTCAGTTTTATCACATGCCAACTGTATGACTCAAATGGAATAAGAAAACCTTGATATCCATGCCATAATGGAATTGTTTTGCCCTCTTGGAACTGCATTTTCGATACATGAATTTTGGATAAGTTTTATTAGGTACACACCGGTTAGGTTAATGGCTTCATTTATAACCACATTTCTCTATCTACAATGAGGTTTGTATATGAGATTTTGGAATACGAGATCGCTTTTACTTATTTTGATAAATTTGAAATTATATGTAATCATGTCTACGTTAGCATTGTTATGTATAGTCGGTTTCAAGTTTGGGTAAAAGTAGAGGGTTGTGTTAGGCAATTGACAATCAGTGTAAAACTTTGTCAAATTTCTATGACAATGATCAATTAAGTGATAGTGTAAATAATAAGTTGTTGTCTATAAGCAATGCGTTGTATAACTCGATGTCAAAAGAGCAATGATCATTGCATCGTCACTTAGACGTAGTGAAAAATAACTGTGGTTTTCACATTTTCGTAAACGGGTGTAGGTAAAGAAGTTAATTCATAGGCACGCTTGTTGAAAAATCAATGGAAATAGTGGACATTATGGTTAGGAGAAGATCAGTTTCATGTGCCTACAAGAGACTAAGTGGACGGGTGAAAAGACAAAAAAATTAGATAACTTAGATATCAAGTTGTGATACACCGACAAAGTTTGATTGAGAAATGGGGGTGAGAATCATTGTAGACAAGGAATGGAAGGACATTGCGAAAGTGAAAAGAATAGGAGATTGAATCATAGTCCTGAGATCTGTAGTGAAACAAGACACTTTTAATGTTATTAGTACTTACGCACTCTGACTTGGGTTAGCAGAACATCTTAAAGTAAAATTTTGGAAGGATTTAGAAAGTGTATTTCATGATATACCTCCAATGAGAGAATATTTTTCTAGATGGAGATCTAAATGTACATGTTGGATGCGTAACAAGTGGTTTTGAGGGTTTGCACAAGGGGTATGGTCTTAGAGAGGTAAGTCTAGAGGGTAAATACATCTTGAAGTTTTCGTCAGTTTTTTACCTTACTAAGTTAATACATGCTATAGGAAAAGAGATGAGTATCTTATCATGTATAAGAGTGGAGCGACATGTTCTCAAATAGATTTATTTCTTATTAAAAAGTTATATAGTGTAATGTCATGGTCTATCACTTAAAGCACTTCGCTCTTACGCATCCCGTGTTTAGGAGACTATGTACAAATATATCTATTTTTACATAAAATCACTTAGCCTTAATAAGACGTACCCTCTAAGCAAAGAGTCTCGCCAACTCCCTAGAGAACACCCCATAAATGGT
This sequence comes from Vicia villosa, assembly GCF_029867415.1. Lineage (NCBI taxonomy): Eukaryota > Viridiplantae > Streptophyta > Magnoliopsida > Fabales > Fabaceae > Vicia > Vicia villosa. Next base: position 36,561,985 of record NC_081182.1, on the reverse strand, counting down.
GGATGAGCTTTAAACGACATGAAACAAGGTTGCAAGAACCCGCCACATAGAGATAAAAGGCAAGCTCCTTTGACGTTGAAGTCGACACGACCTTATGCCTTGAGACCAACTCGACTGTGTTGATACGTTGCTGACTCAGACATCAACTTCATTAAGAGAACTTAATCATTTAGACAAACTAAGTCTAGATCGGCTTAATGATAATAATGATTAGGCTCGGACAAGGAGATAAGGTCATTAAATGACCATAAAAGAGCCATACTTTTCTAAATCATGTTTTCAAACAGAAAAATGTCATTTACAGTTTGAAACAAGCCTCTAGAGCTTGGTACGATGGTTTCAAGAAAATTTTTACTTAAAAATAATTTTCAAAGTGGGAAGGTTGATAAAACTCTTTTCATCAAGAAATCAAATCTTGGATTTTATTGGTTCAAATTTATGTTGATGACATTATTTTCGACGCTACTAACAAATTCTTATGCATGGATTTTTTTGAGATGATGCAAAATAAATTTGAGATGTCAATGATGAAGGAGCTTCGATACTTCCTAAGCTTACAAATACACCAACCTAAGAAAGGCACATTTATCAATAAAGCCAAGTACTGTAAAGAGCTATTCAAAAGGATCAACATGGATAAAGCCAAGTCAATATCAACTCCGATGAGCACTTCATGTAGCTTGGAAAAGGACGAGGGAGGAAAGTCATTTAAAGAAATCAAGTACCTAGGTATGATCGAATCTCTTATTTATCTTACTGCATATTGTCCTAATATTATGTTTGTTGTGTCTCTTTGTGTCCATTTTCCCCAAAGAATCACATCTCACTGCGGTAAAATACATTATGATATATTTCACTAGCAGACCATAATGAGTTTATGGCACCCCAAAGGAGCAAATTGTCCTTAGTTACGTACTCAGACTTTGATTCCTTTGGGTGCAAATTAGATCGAAAAAGTATCATTGATACATGTTACTTACTTGGTAACTCACTTGTATCTTAGCATAGCATGAAAAAAAAGCAAGTGTAGTGTTATCCACAAGTGAAGCAAAATACGTTGTTATGGATAGATGTTGTGCGCAAATTATACGAATGAAACATCAGCCAAGTGATTACGAAGTTGATCTCGAAGTTGTCTCGATAAAATGTGACAATACTAGTGCCATAAACCTCGTGAAAAATCAGGTACTTCACTCTTAGACTAAACAAATTGAAGTTATGTATCATTTCATTAGGGATCATATTGAAAAAAGAGATTGTGTAATCAAGCACGTGTTTTCATCTAATCAACTATAAGATATTTTTACTAAACTTATTCCTAAGAAAAATTTCTTTTCAATCAGAACTGAATTAGGAATATTAAATCAATCATGCATAAATTTAAATATGCTATAGATGCTTATCGTCATTTTTTTTCCTTTCTCTATGTATTTTACATGGTCTACGTGCTTGGATGTCTTTTTCTTGCCTTTTTTATTATGTCAAGGGAAGGTGTATACTCTATACATTTGTGAGAGGGGTTTTAATCACTCCAATCACTTACCTGTGTATTTCAATTTTTACCACTTTCTTGAGAGACACATTGTCATCATAAAAAAGGAGAAGAAAATGAATCTGTGTGCTTGCAGGTACAACTGTTTGTAACTGCAGATGACCTTGGTGGTTTTGATGATGATAACACCTAATGTCAAATGGTGTTTGGTGAAGTTTGTGATGAAATTGAGTCCAACAACCTCTGATTATGGCGTATAAACGACTTTATATCAAGTCTTGTTAGTGAGAAAAGTCAAATCCCAAATGAAGTACTAAATCCAATATGAATCAAGCAAGAGATCTTGAAGTTCAAAGGTTGTGAAAAAGAGAAAGTGTGAAAGCTCAACTGATTATGTGTCTGAGTGATAATTGAAATGTAAAAGTATGAGAGTAAATCTCTATATACTAATGTAGCTTACACACATCTAAAAATGATTTCAAACCTTTTTCTCTTTAATAAAAAAACCTGAAAAATGTTATGATGCATGAACCAAAGTGATTACTAACTTGCTTTAACAATTAAGAGTTATTTCTACACTAATTAATTAATTAACACATTAGGCTTAATCGATTAACTATTTGGGAAACGTCCTGGTCATTTAAGGAGAGTTATAATCGATTAGTGGCGATGGTTGTGAAAACTTTCATATTTAGCTTATTTAATCAATTAACAATTAGGATTAATCAATTAGATCATTAAAAAATTCATTAATCTTTTTTTATTTGAGCTATTTCTTCTCCTATAAATAGAGAACTTCCCATTATTCTTATTTTACACTAGATTTCGAAATTTAACTATATTATACTATTTTCTACTCTTTTCCTTCTATTTTCTTATTCTTCACTAAAGTTGTTTTAGTATCAAGAGGATGAAAAATATTTTTGAGAATTTGGTTGTAATGGTGGAGTGTTGCATTTGTTCTTGTTCAAGAATGATTCTCTTAAGTAATATTCTTGTTTGATTATTGAGATTAACTTGTTAAAATTTATGTTTGGTTCTTAAGATCAATCGATTAAAATTTCTATTTTGTTTGAGGGATCAACCTATGTAAAAAATTCTTTGTTATAAAAGGTTCCTGACATATTTTTAAAAAGTCAAGACTCTTTATTAGTGAAACCCTTAAAAAGAAAATTCTTGAAAAAAGAAGTAACTCAAAGTGATAGACATATTGTATATTGAATAATTCTTGTGTTTAATGTTTTCCATACGTTGAATATTTTGAATTGAAGTTAAAAAATCTTCACTATTGAAGTTAAATTTCCTCTACTAGACAAAAAAAATGATTTCCTCTTGTAGCATTTTCTGCCATTATCCACTTGTGTATGACCACTTTTGACCATGCTTTTAAAAAAATAGTTATTTTAGTTTTTGGAAATATATACACATAATACTCCATTATTCTTTTGGCGGAATTGTACAATTTCAAGTGTTTTTGACTGCTCTTGAAACTCTCATAATTCTTGTGAGAATTCCAAACCATTTTCACATTGTTAATTATTTGAGCCAATTTTTTAATCTTAAACTTGGTAATATTTTACGTGATAGAGAAAATTAAATATGTGAGGACATGAATATCATAACTCATTTAATAATTTTTAATAAGTGAGTTCTAAACTAAGTTTTAATATAACTAGTATTTTTTGCCTGTTTGTACACACTTTTTTTATTATAAATTTAATAAAAAATAATACTATCTTTTTGTGAGTAGACCTAAAATTAAAGCTTTAGTACCCTTGGTTAGACTATGATGAATCTCTTTAGAAATTTATGCAACGGAGAGTACAAAAATAAAGGTTAATAAAGCTAAGCTAGTACAAAAATAAGTAAAATCATGTGATATTAAAATGATTGCTCTTTCATTTGCCCTTCTTTGAATGGGACAGGTCTGCGAACTATGTTTGGTAAGTTCACATGATCACAGTGGATAATACAAAGAGCCAAAATTAAAAGGTAATATTAATAGTACATTGATTTTAAAAGTGTACTTTCTTAATTTTTTATAAGATATTTTTGTTTTTATAACTATAAAAGTTAAAGTGTATCAAAGATATTTTTTAAAAACGGAAAGGAACTAGTTGGTCGAATTGAATAAATTGGGAATTGAAAAAAATTATTAATTTGATCTAATTGTTGGATCATATATGCTATTAAATCAGTAAAAATTGATCAAATTGGCCAAAGAGCAATAAAAATTCATGAATCAACGATTTTGAAAAACCGTCGAATTAAATGCATATTTTTTTCAAACAAAACGACGTCGTTTTGATAATTTAAAAAATAAAATAAAAAATAAATAGACTTTGTTAAAAACTTATTTAGAACAACTTTCCTTCATTTACAATTAGATATTATTCAAAATTTATTTGGATTTATATTTTATACTTGTGTGTAAACTTGTGAAATTATAATATTTTAAAAAATTAAAATTTTGTAATAGTCGTGATATTTTTTAGATACCGAATCATATGATTCAGCCGATTTAATAAATATATAATTTTGTTATAAAACTGGTGCATTCAATCGAGTTATCCGATCTAATCTTTGGCACATGTTAATTATATTTTTTTCTTCAAATATTAGTAATATAAATAATTAATTTTTCAAATATAAAACTGTGAAGAATATATATGAATATATATATATATATATATATATATATATGTGTGTGTGTGTGTGTGTGTGTGTGTGTGTGTGTGTGTGTGTGTGTGTGTGTGTGTGTGTGTGTGTGTGTGTGTGTGTGTGTGTGTGTGTGTGTGTGTGTGTGTGTGTGTGTGTGTGTGTGTGTGTGTGTGTGTGTGTGTGTGTGTGTGTGTGTGTGTGTGTGTGTGTGTGTGTGTGTGTGTGTGTGTGTGTGTGTGTGTGTGTGTGTGTGTGTGTGTGTGTGTGTGTGTGTGTGTGTGTGTGTGTGTGTGTGTGTGTGTGTGTGTGTGTGTGTGTGTGTGTGTGTGTGTGTGTGTGTGTGTGTGTGTGTGTGTGTGTGTGTGTGTGTGTGTGTGTGTGTGTGTGTGTGTGTGTGTGTGTGTGTGTGTGTGTGTGTGTGTGTGTGTGTGTGTGTGTGTGTGTGTGTGTGTGTGTGTGTGTGTGTGTGTGTGTGTGTGTGTGTGTGTGTGTGTGTGTGTGTGTGTGTGTGTGTGTGTGTGTGTGTGTGTGTGTGTGTGTGTGTGTGTGTGTGTGTGTGTGTGTGTGTGTGTGTGTGTGTGTGTGTGTGTGTGTGTGTGTGTGTGTGTGTGTGTGTGTGTGTGTGTGTGTGTGTGTGTGTGTGTGTGTGTGTGTGTGTGTGTGTGTGTGTGTGTGTGTGTGTGTGTGTGTGTGTGTGTGTGTGTGTGTGTGTGTGTGTGTGTGTGTGTGTGTGTGTGTGTGTGTGTGTGTGTGTGTGTGTGTGTGTGTGTGTGTGTGTGTGTGTGTGTGTGTGTGTGTGTGTGTGTGTGTGTGTGTGTGTGTGTGTGTGTGTGTGACTTTATTTAGATTATTTTAATTTTTTGTCTCTTTATTTAAAAATTCAATTTATTTATCCTTTAGTTTTATTTTTTTTGAAATTTTGTTGATCTCCTTCACTTTTGCAGACGTAATAGAAATAATTCAAAAGTATTTTTAATGAGTTGACAGTGATGTAAGTTTAAGAGTGCGCCTAAGAGGAGGTGAATTAGAATTTTAAAAAATTATCTGATTTTAGTGATGAAGGATATTATTTTTCTGGTTTATGGTGAGATTATGAAAGCAATGGAGTGCAGAAAAATAAAGGACACAAGGATGTATACTGGTTGCCCTCACACAATCCGAGAGTACTTCCGTCCCCTTTCAACACGAAAGAGATTTTACTATTGTTTGTGACTTGTACAAGACCTACACAAACACCAAGAACAATGCTCTTGGATTTTCACTGAGTACACTAAGTGAACAATCCTCCCTTAATGACTCACTTGTTTCCAACAATCCTGGACAATAAGATTTCAACCACAAAAAACAATTCTCTTGGATTTACTAACTTGATTATGAGAACAATCCTCTCACTAATAAAAAAACTTTTGCTTTCAACAATCCTGGATAACAAGTCAATAATAATCAAAATCTCTTGAAATATATTTGAGTAATAAAATTGATGAATATGTATGAATCACTAAGATTGATATTCCCTTCCAAACAAGCAATTTATAAAGATATATTAGTGCTAAAATGTTTATGAATGAGAGAGAAATTTTTCTGAAATAATATGAAGAACACATGTAGAAAAATTCTCAATAAAAGTTGAAGTATCAAAACACTTGATTTTGAAAATGAATGAATATAATGATGTTAATTGCAATGGAAGAGGTGAAATGTAATTTGAAAATTCATGTATTTATATGAACATAACACCTTTATGAATCAGGGTGAATTCATGAAAAAATATCATGAACAAATGTCATGTTAAAATAAAAAAGATTCATGAAAAGGTGCATGAAAATGTGTTAAAAAGTTGTTGTTTTTGTTTTCAAATCCACACAGGACGTTTTAAGTCGGTTCAAACAAGTTCGTAGTATTTTTCAAAATTTAAATATAAAGATACTGTTTCATAAGGTAAATTGTGGCGGTTTTTGTGTTGTTACGGCCGCTAAAAAAGCCACAATTTACCAAAAACTACATGTTTGAAAAAATTAAAATATTTAAAGAATTGTCTAAATATTTGAACCAACCTTATGCAATATCTATTGATTTATCCAAGTAAATAGATTATATTTGAAAGTGATTTAACATGGTTCAAACATGAAAATAATATATTTGAAAGTGATTTAAAATGGTTCAAATATGAGAAATAAATTTTACAATACATGATAAAAAATAAATATTTTATGGATTTGAGTCAAATATTTGTATGCATCATAATTTGAGAACTTTAACATAAATGACTTATGCATGCAAGTGAATTATGGAAAATATTAAGCATTAATTTATCAATATGAATTGCATGTTGATACTTCAATAAATCAAGATCAATGCTAGTCTTCAAAATATAAGAAAATTTTTTACCCACCTCCCTATGGGGGTCACCCCCAGCAAAATCCCAAAATTATCCCTGCTTCGGAGATGCATCTCCGAAGTTTTTTTTTTTTTTTTGAATTTTCATACATTTCGGAAATGAATCTAAGAAAACACCAAAAAAGTGGTGTTTTCGGAGATGCATTTCCGAAGTCAAAAAAAATTCAAATCCGTGAATATTTCGGAAGTTCATTTCCGAAAATATTCCTGCATATACAATTTTCCCTCCTTCACTATTTCATTATTTTTTCTCCAAAACTTCTCCAAACCCTCTCCAAAACTCAATCAATCTCCATCCATTTTTCGTCTCAAAATCAAGTTTCAAACCGTTGATCACGTTAAAGGGAGCATAGAAAGCTACAATTTGAGGTAAACATCTCTCATTTCATCCCCTATTTCACTACATTGATTCAACAAATTTATGCTGAAACCTGCAATGGTTCGGAAGTTCATTTCCGAAATATATTACCTAACAAATTTCGGAAATGAACTTCCGAAATATGCCCTGGCAGTTAAAAAAAACAGTTTTGGCCAATTTTGCTAATTTTTGCATATGTTAGGTATGGTGCATCTGGACAACATTGTGCAAGACGATGACGCAGTAGTTCCGGAAGTTGTCAACGTTAATAGCGATCCGGTTATCGACGTTAAATCTATGATCAATGCAGTTGATGTTCGGCAACAATTTACAAATGATCGGAGCTTTGGTAGTCGCGAATATTTGATTGATTGGATTCGGAACGAAGCTAGTAAACTTGGATTTGGAATTGTTATTTTAAGGTCCGACAATGGAAATAATAGGCGGAAAGCTTTCGTTGTTTTGAATTGCGAACGGGGTGGGAGTTATGCCTAATCAAACCGGGTGCTAAAATACGAAGACACGGGATCGAGAAAGTGCGGGTGTCCGTTTAAGTTGCGCGCGACTCGGAGGGTTGATGATTTGTGGCGTTTAACCGTAATTTGTGGAATTCATAATCATGCCTTAGATGCCAAGTTACACGGACATCCAATGGCGTGTCATTTGTCCCGCGAAGAGAAGAATGTGATTTCGGATTTAACGATAGTCAAAGTGGCGCCTCGCAACATACTTGCCGATTTGAAGCGTAAAAAACCGGATAGCGTTTCAAATATCAAGCAAGTTTACAATGAACGACACAATCTCAAAGTTTTGAAAATAGGCCCTCGGTCGGAAATGCAACAACTTTTGAAACTATTAGGCGATAACAAATATGTGTCAAGCTTCCGAACGTCCGAGGACAAAGTTACGGTGCGTGATATTTTTTGGATTCATCCCGAAAGTATCAAATTATTTAACACATTTCCAACCGTTCTTGTCAGGATTCGACATACAAGACAAACAAGTATAGGCTTCCTCTTCTAGAGATTGTCGGTGTGACCTCGACGGACAAGACTTATTCGGTCGGGTTTGCTTTTTTGGAGTGTGAAAAAGAAGAAAACTTTACATGGACTTTGGGAATATGCAAGTCTTTGTTAGTTGATCAAAAGGTTATGCCAGACGTCATTGTCATCGACCGGGACAATGCTTTGATGAATGTGGTTGATACCGTCTTCCCGACATGGACCGTGTTACTTTGTCGGTATCACATAACTTGCAACGTGAGAAGTAAGTTAAAACCCGCGGTTGGGACAAAAGATAGGCCGGATGAAAACGGTAAAGTTATCAAAGCCGGTGTTGTGGTTGATAGGATAATGGCGGCATGGAGGGAAATTTTAGATGCATACTCCGAAGAGGTGTATACCGAGAAATTGGTACACTTTAGGTCTTTGTGTGGTTCCATTAAGAATTTTTGTCATTACGTCGAATCCACCATTCTTGACAAAATCAGAGAAAAAGTCGTGTGCGCTTGGACAAATCGAGTTAGACATCTTGGTTGCACCACGACTAACCGAGTTGAATCTCCACATGCGGTCTTCAAGAGGTGGTTGGGTGATAGCAAGGGAGATTTGTGTCGGGGATGGGACACCGTGAACCAAATGCTTGAAAATCAACACAATGAAATTCAAACATCGTTCGGTCGGAGCAAGACGGTTATGGAACACCGGTATAAGGGCCAAATTTTATTCTCCCAATTGATTTACAACATATCCCGATCGGGTTTGAGTTTTTTGTTTCATGAAGCGAAGCGGTCGGAGACCACGGGGCCGGATAGTTCTTTATGTGGGTGTACCATTAGAAAGACATACGGTCTTCCATGTGCTTGTATACTTTCAAAAAAGAAGAAGTTGAATTCACCAATACGCATGGATGAGGTAGCCGATCATTGGAAGAAGCTTCGTTTTGATGATTTTGACCCGCCGAAAGAAAATGACTCCAAAATCACCATCTCCGACGAGTTGAAAGTGATAATGGAGAAGTTTGCTAAAGCGGATGACACAATGAAAATGCACATAAAAGAACAATTGCGAAAAATTGCATTTCCGGAGACCACCGATTTGAAACCGCCATCTCAATCGGTTAAAACGAAAGGTGCACCGAAAAAGTCCAAAGTTACACAAGAAGACACATCAACAAAACGATCTCCTTCCTACTTTGAACATGTTGATGCATCATTCCCGGATTCACCGACACCGAAGTCCAAGTGTAGTGGTAACAAGAGAGCCCGTATTTCGAAGCCACCTCGCACACCGCCGATCAAAAAATCACCGATTGTCTACATTGATGAGATGCCACTTTTTATGCACAAATATATCGATAACATCGTTGATGTTGGAGGCGACGACAATTGTGGATATCGAGCCATTGCGGGTTTGCTCGGTAAAGGGGAAAATAATCACACTTTAGTCCGACGGGAACTTATTGCGGAGTTGACTTTGTATCGGGACATCTACGGACGACTATATGAAAATCAAGAAAAGTTTGTGAAAATTCATGATTCACTTGTTCCATCACTTACCGGTATCGCTCCGGTTTCAAAGTGGATGTCATTCCCCGATATGGGTCATCTAATAGCAAGTGCATATGATATGGTGTGTGTCGATTTGATGAGGTTTGGACTAAGTGAGACTTTCTTTCCACTTCATAGTCGACCGCCATTGGACGCGTCGAGCCGCATCATATGCACCGGGTATCTACGATCGCGGCACCTCGTCCAAGTGTTTTTGAAACCGGGGTGTCCTATACCGGCTACTTCTTGTCAATGGACGGCACATCGTTCAAATGAGGCAGAGACTTGGCCGAATCCTTTCGTTTCAAGAATGGCGGAGTTTGAAGAAATGATGAGCCAAGAGCGCGAGCAAAATAGAGAGCGGTCGAAGAACGTACCTATTTTGGACTTAGGATCCACCGATTGGTTCGGTGAATTTTAGTTTGTTCCGGATCGTTTTTTGTTTGTAATGACCATTTTTGTATGTATTGTTGTTTATCATGTAAAATCGACCGATTCAATACATATATAATATAAGTATGTTTTATGTCATCATTGTCTAATTTATGTCTATTTTGAATTCCTTTTTTATTTTTTACACAAAACATCAAGCAATCAACAAAATGCAAAATTTACATCTGCTTCTGCATAATTCAGAAATGAACTTCCGAAATATACTAGTCTGCCTCCAATTTTCGGAAGTTCATTTCCGAAAAGTCCACTGAGCAGGATAAGGTTTGTTGGGCCATCATTGCTCCAATAAGTCTATAAATACAACACACTCTTATTCATCCTCTTCACACCAGAAAACACAAATGACACAGACCTACCCCCACCTAGCATTCGTCTACTTCACCACCGGCTACCCGATGCCGTTCCAATTTTTCTTCTCGCGCGACACGCCGTTTGCGGAGTTGATAACGTCGCTCAACACGCTATTGCAATATCCCGAAAATCGAAAGGTTGTCAAGCTCGAGTACCGCTCGCCATCGCTTAACGACGAGGGAGACATTGAGTTCACACCTTTTGAGATCAAGAACGACGAAGATTTAGCGGTTTTGTGGACAACGTTCGACCGATTTTCTTCGAAGGGTCCGATCGAGTTGGACGCGATACTTCAAAGATCGGGGGCCGACGTTATCAAAATGTTGACTCATCCTCACCTACCCGTGTTTAACAATACGTAACTTTAATCTTATGTAATGTGATCGATGTAATCTTCATCCGATTAAATAAAGCGAATCGTTCTTGTTTGTCATTTTTCTTCTGTCCAGATCTTATTTCGGAAGTGCATTTCCGAATTCCTCCAAGGGGGGTGAATTCGGAGATGCACTTCCGAATACACCAATTTTCTGAAAAACAACTTTATTTCGGAGATGCATCTCCGAAATCAATATTTTTCATTAAAATATTCACCTTTTCGGATATGCATTTCCGAAAACACATTTTTTTTTCAATAAAAGTACGTTTTCGGAAATGAACATCCGAAACAAGGGGTATTTTTGTAAATTCACCAGAGGTGACCAAGAAGGTTAGGAGGTGTGTAAAGAAATTTCCAAATATAATTCTTGAATTCTTTGATGCTAGCTTTTACACATAATGAATCTTGAGTACTTGATTTGATTAAATGCACTTGAGGCTTTTTCCATACTTTTGTCATGATCATTTGATTATTACTTTGTCTTCATCAAAACAAAATAGATGGAGAGTCTTGACTTCACAAGTGATGACTAAGTTTATTTAATATTTAATATTTTTTATAAAATAAATTAATTTAATAAATCTTATAAAAAAATATTTGAAAATGAATTATTACAAATTACAAATTTGAAAAATCCCTTTTGGACTTAACGCCCATGTAATTAAGGAAAAAGATGTGGAACTCCATATGCCATTCCTATCAATTCTGCAGCATGAAATTTCCTCTATATTATCATCTTTACTGGTGACAGTGCAACATAAATTTTTGAAATGCTGAAGTTCAGATGTTCATCTTCAATGGTTAACAACATACCAAATAATCTGATGGAGAATGAATATCAACACAAACCAAATTTAATACTGAAGCAAAAGAGAGATGAAAAGGATAACAAGGAAGCTCAAAATCATAAATTTAATGGAAGGTCAAAACTCACCTATGAGAAGTTTTGTAGGAGAAATTGAAGAAGCTTTTAGCTAGGTTTCTAAATGATATGAAAGTTTTATGGATTTGTGAAGGCATGTGACATGGTCTCTGCACTAAATTTATAAGAGGCTGCGCTCTTTCATGCTTGTCCTCCTGATGTTGTTACTTTCACTTAGTTAGTTGATCTATATTGCCGAGGTGGACATTTGAACCATATGGTTTAGACCTTTGGAATGAAATGAAAACGAGAAATGTTTCTGCAAATTTGAATTTTTTTTTATATTTTAGCTTTAGCGGTTGTCCATGGTGCCTCAACTGTTTTTCCTTTAGCATGCTTTCACCTAGGAAGTTATGTTCTTTCTCTGTTTTATTTTTAAGAGGATGAATATAATGTAAGAGATGTTCATCTCCGCATCCTACACCTACAACTCTGTATTGTTGAAGAGAGCCAAGTGGTTAACTCACATTCTCTTAAAATCATTCAACGAATTTTAAAGTTTCTTCCATCAACATCAAGTTGATTAAAGAGCTCACTCAACACCGAACTAAACTTACATTTTGTAAGTTTTTTATTTTATTTTTTATATACATTCGTACAAATTGAGGATTTAATTATGTAACAGGTGATTTATACATGTTACTTAAATGAGAAACATGTTTGACATATAATTTTCAATAAGGGTTGCAAACTGGCATGCCCGCCCCGTTTAGGTCCGTCTTGCAAAAGCCCGCAAAAAAACGGAGGAGGGAGGACATATTTGAAAGTGCGGGTCTAAAACATTGTTTCGTCCCGCAAAAAAATGAGGGCGGAAAAGGCCCGCCGGCATTGAATTTTTTAGGCCTAAAATTGTAAATTTGTATGAAAAAGCTCATGCCCACAAAAGCCTGCAAAAAAAATAGGGCAGGGCGGGGCGGGCACATTAAAGAGAGCGGGCCTAAAACCTTGCTCCGCCCCGCTAAAAAGTGCGGACAAAACGGACTTTTCCCGCGGGCTGGACCCGTTTTGCCACCCCTAGTTTTAATTATCACTGCTTTATTTTGGATGTTTAGAGGGACTGCATTCCAGCCATTAACATCACTCCGAGTTGCAGAATGTTCCATAATTCAGAGATGCATTTTTAAAATTTATCTGTTTGCATATTTTAGTTTTTTTGCTTGACCTCATTGTGTTTCATATGTATAATGCTTGTGTGGTTTACTTATAGACGATATGGCTGATAGTAAAGACAGATTGAGGCGCGGAAGAATGGCACAACATGCATCGGTTCAGAGGGAAAATACTCAACCACCGCAAGTTGTGGCCTAATTGACGCATAAGTGTTAGCTTCTCGGAATCATGCCTCTCCGCCTTCGTATTCCAGTAGGAGACAGGTGTCACCTACTCATTCATCTCTACCTTCGTCTTCCCGTAGGAGACAGGTTTTACCTATTGAGGCGCCTGAGGCACCGGAGGCACCACAGACACCCTAGGCACAAGAGGCACCCCAACCATCTGATTGGTTTGGAGGCCCCCCCAGAATGTTGGGCTTAGTGATGTTACACATGCAGCATCTCCAAGAGGCACCCCAGCCATCCGATTGGTTTGGAGCCCCCCCCCCCCCCCCGAATTTTGGGCTTAGTGATGTTGCACATGCAGCACCTCCAGATGGCCGACCTTGCTAAGAACCAAATATATATGTTTTCACGGAGGCATTCGAAAGGAAAAAAAATAAAAAATGGTTGAAGACGGCGAATGATGAGATGCACTCACTAATGAAGAACCATACTTAAGAATTTGTGAGACTACCTAAGAACAAAAAGTGGTTAGATGCAAGTGGATCTTCAAGAAGAAGGAAAAGAATTTGGCATGTGTGTTTATCAAATCATTGTCAAATTGAGATTCAAGCATTGTTAGAACTTGATCAAGTTTGTTGAAGAATTATTCAGACTTTAGAGAGGGCAACAATGTGGTTGATGGAAAAATTGGCATCTCCTTCAACTTTAAAGTCAAGGTGGAGAATTGGGGTGTTGACTTTTAAATCTTAGAAAACGTTCGCGAGAGCACATTGTGTTTAGCAACAGAAAAAAAATTGTGGTTTTGCGAACTCAGTGTGTCCTACATTTTTTTCCAACCAAAACATAGTGTGTTTTGCGTGAGACATATAAGTGTCATTGAGAATTTTTTTAGATAGACAAGTTTAAAGAGGTAGAAAGATTATGTTCTAAGAATTGAAAGACCTTTGAAAATATCTAATGGAGTTGAAAAATATTGCTAAATATGATGTGTTTGTGTGATTCGTTTATTGAGTGAATGATAGATTGGGATATATTCAGGTAGAAAATATGATATGTTCTTATAAATTTGGAAAACTATTTTCTTTTAACTTGTTTTGTAATCTATCGTAACAACTCTTAAAGTATAGTGGATCAAAAGACTATTTTCTACCCATTAATTTGGTCAAATTGAATAAATAAATTGTGTGTATGCTTTTTTTTTGTGTGTGTGATTTTACTTGCATTGTTTTTCAAGCCGTGTCCTGTGTGATGTCCTATTCTCATTTTGCAGCAAAGGAAGCAACAACATATGTAGGATTACGTTTCATTTATTTATCATTAATATTTTATTAGTTGCTTTATTAGTATGTGCTAAAGAAGTTAGGTCATCAAATAATTTACCTATGGGACTTGGGTGGGTGGAACTCTTTTCAAATAGTTTACAAAGAATTTAATAACATTATCTTATAGCCTCTTTTTTTTCTTAACATCAACAGGGAAGAGGACCTTCTTAACCAGAAATTCAGATAGCAAGTAAGAAAAATTTGACCAAAACTTGATTTAACTAGAATTCGAATTCGGACTACGCGTATGTTTGCTTAAACTTTTGAAAACCAAAAAACGTACGTCTGGCAGAAACCACAATTGCTAGCTTTTGAATTTCGACGTTAAAACAACATTGGGACGTGGTATTTTGGCTGCAAGCGCAATTCCAAACATACGCTACAACTATGTAATGTACAAATTATAAATTAAAACAGAGGCACTTGGCCCCAAAATTTCAAAGAAAAATGAATTATATACATACAATATTTACAATTATATGTACAAAAACCATTGATAGAGAGATTCGTTGACATTTTAGCTGCTGATGTCAAAGTATTTTGGATTAGATGGGAAATGATATTCCACATGCAACTGCAACATGAAATACTCATTAGGTGACATAAAAAAAGAAGCACAAGAACTACAAAACTTAACTAATCTATGAATGCATTAAAACCACTTCATCATGTATGCATTTACATACCTTGCCCTCATCAGAATCAGAGTGGCGCTGAGGAAATACTACTCTCATATCATCATACAAGTAGAAACTTCTTTCGTCTTCGTTGTCCATAAGTTTTCTTGCTTCTGAAGAAAGAGGGTCCGATTTGCATGCAGGAACAGATCTCGTACGTTTCTTAGGCAAGGTGCACATAAAGCGAAGGTGAAGGGCATAAAGTAGGACACAATTGTTAATAGAATTGTTGTTGATCTTTGTAGAACCATTAAGAAATGTGTCTTGCTCAACAAGGCATCTGCTTGAGGACTTAGCATTGGTATCAGAATCTGTTTGAATTTCTTTTCCAGTCTTAGACATCGATCTAGACGAGGCTAAAGTGATCTTTTGCCGCAAAAATGTCTACTTAGATATATACAAGCAAAGCACATTAAACACAAGCTTTAGTTTATGTGCATACATACAAATTACTAAATTATATCTCTAATATACTCCCTACACAAGAGCTACTTGAGCTCGAAAACATGTAGAAACTTTGCTTCTTTATTAACCGATTGATGATAGAAATAATCAAACGTGACAAAATATTGAATGTGATTATATTCATTCAATCCTACCTTTGTATCGGCTGGCATGTCACTTAAATCATAATTGCAGAAGAAGGTGTGAATCGGTGTTCTCTCTGGATTGCTGAGAACCTGCAGTTAGGTCAGTCAGTGTCCAACACAAATCGGTATTTTTATGCAACTTCAAATGAATTCAACGTGTTAATTGTGAACATAAGTTATGAATCAAGTTTGCAGCCATACGCTCAAGCGTTCTCTTGCTACATATACATGACATCTTATAGACAAAACAGGAAAAAATATTCTCAACTCAACAATTTTAAAGGTCTTCTAGTATATAGTACCAGTTGAATACGCCCTTTTATTGGTATTCGTATGCGTCTCTTTTCATATCGCGGTTCATCCATGCTTAAGGTTCTCTGGCATTTAGTTACTCGAGACTTGCTTGATAATGACTTTCCTGACAGATTAATTGAAGAATAATAAAGTAGGTATTTGTCTCCGTCTACACTCGTTACTGCAAACGGAACCTTTCGTGATTGAGGTGAGAAATTTCCTCCGGTTACATTCAGCATAGCAAGAAAGCCTTCAATTTTCTGCAACATTGTAGGTAGTATAAATAACAAGAGTAAAACAACAGAAACATCACTCCAATTTCATATAAGGCCAACCTGACTAACTTTCTCAGACAGTAAACGACCGGATAATAGTGATTCCTCGAACGAACCGACTAGAGACCTTCTAGTTGGCAGCCTACTCGCGGATTGACATAAACTAGCATGGCGAGGAGGAAAGCTAGCAGGATAAGTCCAATACTCATTCATATCAACGATATCATCAGGAGTAAACAGTTTGACATCGCTCAAGACAGTACCGAAATCTCTACATTCTCCCAATTTTTTATCCGGACAAGTTCTTTTACCCAAAGGAGATAAAGGGATGCGGGGCGATGACGCCTTTCTTTGATAAAACTCACCTCCAATATCCATGCAATGATCACCCTTAAATTGATCTGCAAGCAACGTCACATCCAAAGGTGACAATAATCGCTTTCTTACATTAGACTTGGAAGCTTCATTTGGCGAATATCCATTTGCACCAAAACCATTAACACTAGAAGCTAATGCTCGTACTTGAAAACCTAAAGTCCTAGAAATCGGTGTCTGCATACTTTGCTCAGCATTGAATTGACCATCCTTATTACTCATATTTGAAATAGATGATTCTTTTGAAAGCTCAAAAACATTTGTATTGCCGAGTTCTTCTCCTCCAGCAATCGAATTCATGTCATAGTTGCTTGCGCCAGCAATCTTAGGCGCAGTTTGCACAAATGTGCCTAATGAAGTTGCCACCTCCTCAGCAATGTAGGCTGAAGATACCTGTGGCAACCCCATATCAATTTCAGGTGTAGATTTCTTCCAAATTTTCACAAATACAAAGAAATGTCGCTACCAAGGATTGAACCTGGACCAACAGCTCGCACCAGTTTATCTCAACTAACACATATCAGTTAAGCTACCCCATTCACCCAGTTAAGCTACCCCATTCACCCGGAACAAGAAACAAACACCCTTGAAGAAAACCCCCAATAATTAAACTCCTATAAACCCTTATAACAAAAGATGAAAAATCATTTTAAAGGGTCATTGAATATATGATGAGAAAGACACACCAGAGCTGTTATTTCAAACGCCAATCCATATGAATGCTCAAAATTTCAATCCTGTTTCAAGAACTCACCAATAAAAAGGAACAAACTTTGTAAAACCCACATCAAAATACATCACCATTGAGGAATTTTCATGTTCTACATTCTCTATGGCAAGTGTTGTTGCCATGTCTTGGTTTCCAAATGGATGATGATGATAATGATTGGTAGGAAAAAGATGCTAAAAGCAAAGAATTTTTGTGGGGCAAGATTTAGCCAGAATTCTTTGGTTGTTTGTTTTGAATTGAAAACCACAAATTGTGTTGTGTGTTTGTTTTGAGTCCAAGTTGCGGTTCTATTTTTCTTTACATGACATGTGCCAAACCATGTTGACATTTTTTTCTTTATGTTGACATTTTAGGACATTTTTATATTTATTTATAGGATCATTTATGTGCGTCAACTACACTCATGGCTTTGAGATATTTGATACACAACATTGTTTCTCATTATTAGCCATTAAGTGTGGTTGCATAACATCCACTTTTAAAATATTCTTTCCTTTTTATTATACTAGTATATAACCCGCGCGTTGCGCGGTTGTCCTACAATATATTATTGTCACTGTTTATAGTATTTTAAACTTCAAAATATTGTTATTATATTTATTATTATGACTATAAAATCTAAAAAAATTATATATCAAATGATGAAACATTCAATGATGATAATTAAAAAAAATTCAAGATAATAAGTAAATTGAATTAATATAAATATATGATAGAAGTTACATAATAGAAAAAAGAAATTAAAAAAATGTATTAGTTATATTAAATATTTATTCAATTAACGAAAATTTTAAATTATTAACTTTTAATATTATATTTACTTTAATTTTGTAACCTTTCACGGTCATCCTAACTATTAATTTTTTATATTAATTTCATTATTATTACTATAAATGTTTTAAAAAGATATTTATTATTATTGTTAATTCTGAAGTAATGATTGTTTAATTCAACAGTTTTATAATTATGTAATGTAATGATTATATGTCATTAAATATATTATAATCAACTTAAAAATTATAATATTTTTGTTTATAAAATAATTAATTAATAATTGAGAAAATGAGACCTTTAATAAGTAATTTTTTTTTTTGTTGTTTTGTTAAAATATCAAGTTCATGGTTAAAATATATTGTAAGACTCTTTTCTTAAAATGAAATATCTTATATAATACTCTTAAATTCATAGAAAAATAATACTCTATAATTATTATTTTCATATTTAAATAATTGCAAAGGTCAATAATCAAACTAAAAATTCAAATATTTAAATTTATAAAATAATAGTGTTGTAGAATTATATTATGCGAAAAATGTGAAACATAATCAATAAATAAGAAAAAAAAGACAACTAAACATTAAGAAACGTAAATTAAGTAAAATATTCTATTTTTTTAAAATTTTAATTATCATTAAATTTGAAACATTGATGGTTTAATTAA
This sequence comes from Vicia villosa, assembly GCF_029867415.1. NCBI lineage: Eukaryota > Viridiplantae > Streptophyta > Magnoliopsida > Fabales > Fabaceae > Vicia > Vicia villosa. Next base: position 36,543,446 of record NC_081182.1, on the reverse strand, counting down.
ACAGTTTTTTAATGATGGTTCAATGCAGAGTTTTCAATTTAATATTATTTTTATTAAAATGACTTTTAATCTATAAAATTAAAATATTAATTTATTAGATAAAAAAGAGAAAAAGTTAAAATTAAGAATACAACGACCTATCAATATTAAGAGTTACGATTTTTATAAGGTCGTCATCATGACAACCTTAGATTTAGAAATAAGAATACAACGACCTATCAATATTAAGAGTTACGATTTTTATAAGGTTGTCATCATGACAACCTTAGATTTAGAAATCATAAGTGAAAGAAGGAAATTAAACAAAAATAATAATCTAATTGGTATGGTAAAATGTGTATTATTGTTCTCTAAATTATTGCAAAAATCATATATTTCTATATTTATTTTAAGGTTGTTACTACACCAATAAATAACACATATCAAAATAAATATGAGTATAAAATATGATTAAAATAATAATTAGAATTTATGCTATATAAAAAAATTAGAATTTATTTCCAAAAGAAAGCATAAGTGTTATCATCATGACAACCTTAGATTTATATTACGTAGATAACAATAATAAATAATAACTAATAAAAAAGTTATTTGAGAGTAATATTTTTAATTAAATATACAGAACTAGAGTGAAAGAATAAATGAAAGTATATTTAAATTATTATAATTAAAGTTTAAAAAATTTACTTTAAAAAATTAATTAATTTTTTTTTTACTATAAACGAAAAAATGTGTAACTCATTTAAAATTATCTTTTTTTATTGAATTATTTATTTAAAATTTTTGTTGAGTAGTAATTATAAACGTATTTATTATTCATATCATGTATTAGTTACAATTATAATATTCATTAAAATAAAAATTAAATAAAATAGAATTTAAAAAGTAAAAATTAAAGTTATGAGACACAAAGCTAAATATTTTATGAGAAAAATATTATGTGAATACTAAGATAAAAAAGAACTATGATGTGAAATTAACATCAATATTATGTGAGAAGAAATTTTGTAAAATTATGATGTAAAACAAAAAATTGGAGAAATTTTGTAAGGTAATGTAGCTTCCTATACATGTATATACAGATAGATGTATCAATTGCATAAAAGAAACCATTTTTATTCCTAAATTCTTAAATATTGATAAATCATACATTTTTATTCCTAAATTCTTCTCACACTATCTTTTTTGTTTATTGAAAATTTATATTAATTAAATAAATAAATTTAAATCAATTACACATTTCTCTCAAAGATTATGTTAAAATTATATTTACATGAGCTACGATTTTTCTCAATATTTTTAAGTTGGAAGGAAACAAAAGTCGAAACAATAATAAATTTTTTATCCTCTTTTTTCATTCACATAACAAAAATAGTTATATTTAAATAAACAATAAAAAAGAAGAAGAAATTAAAAAAATAAATAACAATATATTATATTAATTCTTAAAACAAATTATTACATAACACTACTGATAAAGTATTTAAATAATTGATACATAGATTAAGTTGAGTCAAGGACCTACAACATAAATAAGAATCGTTAGTCTGCAACATAAATCAAAATACAGTTAAAATAAGTGAGAACTAAGAAAAAAATAATAAAAATAGCAACACAAGAGAAAAAGAAGATCTCATTTCTATATGGATTGTGAGGGTAAATAAGACCTATTTATATTGATTTTTTTAATAATTAAAGAAATTGAAAAAAAATTGATGGGTTACCGTTTTATTATAAAAAACATTTAATGGGTTACCGTTTTATTATCAATATAATTTATTAGAAGAGTTACAAATAATATTTTAAGAAGAACTTTAATTTTGTCATCATTATAATTAAAATATGGTTATTGTTCAATATTTCTAATTTGAACACTTATTTTAAAAAATTTTTATTATAGAAACAAAAGATGAAAATTAACAAAAAAAAATTATCTGTGAAAAGAATAACATGTCTTTTTTTACTTTTTATTTTAAACAACTGCAATAAAAAAAATTACTGTTATAAATCTAATTGAAATATACTAATAATTATTATTTTTATGATATAACATAAAAATAATATTTAATATTTAATTATAATTAAATGATAGCATGAAAATAATATTTAATCACGATATACATTATGATAAAAGTATTATAATTATGAAATCAAGATTTTAAAAATTAAACACTATTATTTATAAGTACAAATTTGAGTTAAATTATTTATAAAGTCAAATTTCAATAAAATCAAAGATAATGTATTTTGAATCCAAAAATATATATTAGAATCTTATTTACTTTTTTTATTTCTTAACTTTTATAAATTAATTTGATTGTAAAAATAATTTTGTATAATTTAATCCTGATTATTATTTATTTATTTATTTATATTTTTTATTGATATCTCATTATTATTATTATTATTGTTATTATTATTTTTATTTTAATTATTAATATTGTGTCTATTTAATAAATAATATATTATTTATTATAAAATATTTTTTTTTATTTCTTCTCTATCATCAATTAAGAGAAAAAGGGATATGCACTGACAGTGTAAAATATTTTTACACTGTCAACCAATCACAACCATGTATCCAATTAAAACATAATTTTAATTTAAAAAAACTAATATGACATGGCAAGTGTAAGTATTTTGATTGAATGTATGTGTAAAGTTTGTTTACATTGTCAGTGCACTATCTTTAAACTCATCAATTAATTTGATTGTTAAAATGATTTTGTATAATTTAATCTTATCATTATTATTATTATTATTATTATTATTATTATTATTGAATTATTGAATTATAATACTATAAAAGTAAAAAATAATTTAACTATTTATTTCAAAATATCATAATACAAATAGTTAATTGATATTAGAAATTTTAAGAGATTGACACGTCAGCTTTAGTGTTATATTAGAATGACACATCATTCTTAGGTCTAGGGTTGTTGCAAAAGTTGTCATCATGACAACCTTGCATTTAAATTAAGTAGATTTTACTTTATATCACTAATCTTATAACAATGTGCATTTGATAACTCAAAAATGATTTATTTGTTTGATTATATGGTGACGAAATTAATTTGGAGTGGAGTTATTTAGTAAAATTGACTTAGATTGTTGCCTATAACTATAAAAATTAGATATAAGACTCATTTATCCTTATATATTTAACATTTAATTTATAAAGGATATGAGACTTAACCACTTACACTTGAATTTAACAATTTTATTACACGTGTGAGTTTTTATCCTATAAGAGAATTTATATTGGATAAAATTATAATGAGTGTGACAACTCGAATAAATAAGGGTTGTCAGATTAGAGTTAACTCACACGATAAAGTGAGAAGCTCTGTATAGGAGGTTTCTCAGTGTGTTAAAGATTGGATCTCCCTCAACATCAAGGTGCAAATATATTTATAGCTTTCCGGGGGCCTTAGATCGAACCAACAAAGTCTCCCTATAATATAGCGACTCTCGTGAGAGTGGGTGGTTGATACCCAGGAATTCATGAGAGATGGTTAGACCCTATGACCTCTTAGGTACTCATTATTGTCCGAATACATGCTGCACACGCTATAGACGGAGGAATGGGAAGTTGGGCGATTGATCCTGGCAATGGGCGATTGAACCAGATGAAGGACGCTCAAACTAATACAGTGGTGACTCGGGAAGAACAGCGCATACGCCTCTTGCCCTCGCCCCCAAGGTCTTCCTAAATTATTCCACTACACAGTTTCTCAAGCACGAGTACTCGCAAAGAATGAAGTGTTTTAACCTTTCACCTTCGAACCTTTCGAGGATCCCAGACAAGGTGTTAACCCCTACCGTTAAATGAGGAGTGGTCGCAACTCTCCTAACAAGGTCTTCTCGGGTCCTTTAGTCGAGACTTATTGAGTCCCTCTAACAAGACTTTGTTAAGTCCCTCAAGTGAGACTAGGTTGAGTCCCCTTCGCAAGACTTTGTTGAGTCCCTCGGGCAAGACGATGTTGAGTCTCTCATGCGAGAATTTATTGAGTCCCTATGGTGAGACTATGTTGAGTTACTCTAACTGAGGCTTTGTTGAGTCCCTCTTACGAGACTTTATTGAGTCCCTCAGGAAAGACTATGTTGAGTCTCTCAAGCAATATTATGTTGAGTCCCTTTGACGAGGATTTGTTGAGTCCCTCTAACGAGACTTTGTGGAGTCCCTCAGGTGAGAATAAGTTAAGTACCTCAAACGAGAATATGTTGAGCCTCTCTAACGAGACTTTGTTGAGTCCCTCAGGCGAGACTATGTTGAGTCCTTCAGGCGAGACTATGTTGATTCCCTCTATTGAGACATTATTGAGTCCCTTAGGCAAGACTATGTTGAGTCCATCTAACGAGACTATGTTGAGTTCCTTTGACGAGAATTTGTTGAATCCCTCTTACAAAACTTTATTGAGTCCCTTAGGCGAGACTATGTTGAGTCCCTCTGGTGAGACTATGTTGAGTCCCTCAGATGAGACTTTATTGAGTTCCTCGAGCAATACTATGTTAAGACCATCATGTGAGACTATGTTTAGTCCCTTGGGGACGATTCCTTTAAGCATTTCTTGAAGCGAGTTCAATTCTTTGCTTTTAGTACGTCCTTCCTATTCTCCCCCTTTGTAGGACATTTTGTAACCCCACCTTTTAGAGGCTATTCTTTAATGACCATGTTCATGCCTTTGGTAGTTCATTTATGA